>NC_133771.1:88416854-88534497 GCF_003597395.2 Chelonoidis abingdonii
TCGATTTCCGTCCACACTAACCCTAATCCGATATGTTTATATCGATTTTAGCGCTACTCCTCTCGTCTGGGAGGAGTACAGAAATTGATATAAAGTGCTCTTTATATCGATATATAGAGAGCGTTGTAGTGTGGATGGGTACAGCGTTAAATCGATTTAATGCTGTTTAAATCGATTTAAACGCGTAGTGTAGACCAGGCCTTAGCCAACAGAAAATATATGTACGATTTTAACACTTAACACTGTTAGTATCAGAATGTAGGAACTGATCAGCAATGAATAGATTGCCTAGATTTTTTTTTAAAAAGTCTTTAAATATCCCACTTCAGGAGTCAAGGGAAAAATCCTTCACTTGGGTAAAATAGATGAATACAAAAGCCAATCTCATTTGTCACTTGAACTGCACAAAAGGGGGAAGATGCAGTCTGTCTTCAGTGTACTCCTGAATCTAATTTTATGAAATACCCAGGTATCTTTTTGTTCCTCTTAAAATTTCATTTTATCAAGTCTTCTCAATGCCAGTTTGTTTATATAGATTATACTGTGATCAAATGCAGCATGTTGGAACAATACTTTTTTAAATCTGAAAAACCTGTTAAACTTAAGAGGTGGAAGGAGATTGTGCTGTCTTTTGAGTGTATAAGAACACAGCATAAAGGTAAGCACAGATGATACTGTAGGCATACAGCTGACTTAATAGTACAGGATGTCTTATTCAAGCAACTACTATACAGGGTATATTTTTTTTAAAAACAATAGATTTTATTTAAATCTGTTTTTTTGGTAAAGTGCTTTTTGAGGAAAAAATCCATCTTAAAGATAGCTTTAATTAAGATGCATTGTAGCTCAAATCTCAAATTCATATAATGGAATAGGGATTATAAAGTCTAATTCTATAGAATGAGACAATATGTTCATGTAATGTTTAAGAAACGTTTTGTAAATGAGTTCCAATAGTTCATGGATTAGGGACCAATTTTCTGAGGCCCCAGGGGCTTGTGTATAGATTTAGGTTAATCTTTCTATTCACCCAATGGGACTCAGTGCTTAGTCTAGAAGATACCGTCAGAGATGCTTAGTTTTGCAGTTGTCAAACTGTGGATTTTTCTCCAGAGATAGCATGCTTGTTAACAGCAAAAATGTTTTTAAATAAAGACCTCAACCCTATTGTCCCTCTGCATATTTGTGTACACAGAATCAATCCCTTACCTCTCTAAAAGTGCAAAGTTTCAGAAAGTTCAATGAATAGAAGATCATTGGGGGCAGAATAGATCTGGACAAAAAGAACCTCTACCTCAGTATAGCGCTGTCCTCGGGAGCCAAAAAAATCTTACTGTGTTATAGGTGAAATCATGTTATATTGAACTTGATTTGATTCACTAGAGTGTGCAGCCCTGCCCCCCCCTGCTTTACCCCGTTACATCCATTTTCGTGTTATATCGGGTAGTGTTATAACAGGGTAGAGGTGTAGTCTGGAGATAAATGTGAAGGGGGTACTGGCAGTAGAAACAAAAGTGAAACTGTTTGAGCAGCATGTTTCAGAAATCTTGGTCTTTCTGAGTGTAACCTTCATTGTTTTGAGATCTACCATATGATTCTCAGAAGGGAAAACCTATAATGGCAGCAGGCTGTAAAGAGACCTAGTTTGGGAATAAGAACCATTCAAGAAATATGTTTGCTGCTGATATTTTAAAGAGTCACACCAGTGAACTGGTGGAAGTCATTTAAGCACTTGAATTCAGAGACTGTTGAAGTGATACTCTCACTTTTAACAGCAGTAGCTGCTTCTACTGGTGTAGAAATATTTTCTTCCTTTGGACTAATTTATTCCAAATTGAGAAATCATTTTGGACCCAAAAAAGCAGGAAAGCTTGTTTTTTTTTCCAGATCATAAACAAACAGGAAAATGAAGGTGAAGATTACTGAGTTAGCTGCAGAAGCCAATATTTGAAGTTTCTCATGTTGACCTGGCTGACAGTTGATTTAATTTTTTTAAATATTTAGTTTAACTATGTTTGTTAAAACTAACCTGATTTTAAAAACTTGAATATTTAACTAAATTCAAAAATTCATTCTTGTTTCGTTAAAATGTTTGCTGTTGAAGAGAAAAATGTAAAATACATAACATTTTAGTTAAATAAAACATTTAAAATGTCTGATGTTCTCCTAATACAGCATGGCAAGACAATCCTGCAAATATTAATGATTAACCCATTGAATTGGAGAAGTTCACCTCCCAGTAACTTCATAAATATCTGCTTCAGTTACCTTTGGTAAATGAAATAACAATCATTCATTTTCTGATACAGCTGTAAAACTAATCTGAAAAGTTTTCAAAATCACTTTAAAAATGTATAGTGTGTACCTTCTAAAAATGAAACCTACATCTATCTCTGAGTTGTGAAGAAATGTATTAAGGTTAATAATAAACAAGAATGCATTCTTATGTAGAAATCAGTGATTAAATTGAGTCTTCCTGACTAGTGATGTAAATTGGTTTGATTTAAACCAAATCCACCCTGCATACACTACTCAAAACTTGCTATGAGATGCACTGAGATTTAGGAGTATCTTTAGATTGGTTAACCAAGAAATAATTGTTTTAAAAGTTCATAACAAAATTTTATGGATTGTAAAAGCTTGTTAACTTAAACTGTGAAGATTTAGCAGTCTAGAGCAAAGTGGGAGGTGGGAGAGAAGATGGTCAGCTAAACTACCTGTCAGACAGTAATGGACTTCCTAGAATTTGTGCTTGGCAGCTACAAGGATATTTAGAAATGTGCATTTTAATTTGATGTAGTTTAACCAAGAAGCCCAGCATAATTTTATAGATTGGGTAGCATTTTCTTAATAAATTGTTTAATTTAAATGTGCCCTAAAGCAGTACTGATGGAATTGAAGCTGCTTTTTTAAACTTACGAATACTGAATGATCTGGTGATTGGGATGTTTACTGCATAAATAAATTGGTTAAGTGTAATAGGAAGTCTGTAAGAAAAAATAAGCAGGAAGGGAAGAATGACCCTAGATAATCCCCTTCTCTACAAACATTTGAGGGAGATTGAGGCAGTGCCAAGACAGAAAATGTCCTCTGCACATAGGAATTTTTAAATCTGCTAGAGTTCTTTCAGAGTAAGACTGTTGGTATTGGGTAGTGGGGAGCGAATGGAGCAAGCAGACTTAGGCAATGGTTACATGACAGAGTTCACAGTGGTGCTGCTGTAGTGCTGTTAGCCTAAGAGGCAAGCGCCTACTGGTGTCAGAAGTTAAGGTACCATCAGGTGGTGATTAGCCTTTAGTGTAAAATGGACATGCATGAAGAACATTTGTTTTAAAACCCTTTCCTCATCCCTTAAGTGTTATTGCAGAATAACTCTCTTCAAGAAGGCTGTTTTGTCACTCTACACAACTGGTGAGACTCCCTAAGGGAAGAACTACAGGTGCCAGAACCTGGGTAAGCGCTGTTACACAGGGTACTGCAACCAGATCTAAGAGTGAGAGAACAGCAGAAATCCACCCAAGAGAGGTAAAGGCACAAGGCCTGATCCCTTGAGTGGTAATAAGGGGCACCTAGACCAGAAAATGAACAGAGTGGCAGTTAGATAAGTAACTGACAGGAGATGCAGATTAATATATTCAGTTGAAGAACTAAATTAAGTCTGTCTTCTAGTTTTTTTATAGATACTTCATCCCCTTAGACTTTTAAAAAAAACAACAAAAAAACACAAACGCCTGCTGTGCATTTTAGATTCCTTCATTTCAGATAATTGATTATAGAAGACTGAAGTACTACAGATGGTAGACTATATAAAATGGGTTGCTGGAAGTGTTTAGTGCTGAGTTCAGAGTTCAACTGAAAGTTACTGCTTTAATCTCTAAGGGTTTAATTCTCAAATGAATTTTTCTTCAGTTGCACACTTTCTGCTTCTTTCTCATTTGAGTTCAACTTTGTCCTGGCATTATACATAGACGAATGGGTTTTTACTGCTAAACTGGAATTTGGCATTAATTTCGTAGTTGTGAAACACTTGATTTCAGTGTGCACCATCTTCTGATTACTCAATTTATTGCCATTAAATGCAAGTTTTAAATGTTAAACAGTCAGGTGAAGTAATTGGTGTGTGGAGGCTTGCCTGTTACATTTTTATATGTTGTCATTCATTAAGAAATTAGTTGGTGTTTAGTGGTGGCTGTAGTTAACACTGATCACTTATAGAAGAGATTTATATGTATATATGGATGCATAACTTTTTCATGATGAAGCTATCAAATGTTTAGCTTTACCAAGTTTCAGTAGCTATGGATCTTAACACTTTTTTTTGTGGTTTGCATTATTTGAAATCTTAACTTCCATGGAAGTTACACATTAGATAAATGTAGGAGAAGTTCTGGGAGTCTGAAGTTTCAGTATGATGTTTTGTTTAGAGATCAGCAATGTATACCAGTGGTCAGTATATTTTTTGTGCGGAAGCTTAAAAATAGTGTTCTAATAGTAAATATTCTCTACAATATGGTGAATAAGTTAAGTTTCGGTCTTAACTGACCAGATTTCACTTTATTCATTGAAACTTGTTTGTGTGTTGGGGTGGAGAGACAACCTGTCCTAGTGCATCATTCTGTGATTACCAGGGCATTATAATCCGGTGGTTTATCCTGTGTGGACTACACTTCTTTTTTTAATCCTGTCCCATAGAAGGTTAACCTAAATAAAACTTAATGTTCATGTCATGAAGCTGCTTAAAGTGGCACTAAAAAACTTGATTTGTAGTGTTAAGGTGGGGGGGAGAATTGGTTTTTATTTTAAAAAAAATAAAATAAAAGCATATGGCTTGTTCATACAGATTTAGACAACATCCTATATTACTGCTGTATGCCAGTTATCACGGATCATGTCACTAAAACTAGATGTTAATCTCATTTGAAATGATGATCAGAGTTCTGTTCTAGGCTCTGTCCAGATATATAGTCCTTTCCCCAAAGACCATACAGTTGAGACAAAGGAAATATACCCCTTCTGTAAAATGGGGAACTGAGGCACAGACTAAATGACTTGCCCAAGGTTACATGGCTGGTTTTTCTTAGTAGCCACCTAGTGGTTTTTGATCTCTAGTCTAGACCATGGTTCTTCAGAATTTTATAGCACTTGTTCACACTCAAGGAAGCTGGAACTTTGTATGAAGAATATTGGTTGAAATACACTCTAACTGAAACTTCTGTAGCTCAAATGCAGGTTGTCCATTTCTAATCAAACTAGTCAAGTTTGCTAAGTAGTTGCTGTGACTATAGATCGCAGTTTCTATAATAATTATAACATAAAAACATTGCGGGTATTTTTACAGGTTCGTTTTCGATGTTGCTACTTATTGTCTTTCCTGGTAAAATGGGAATGGAAGGATTATGTCAATATTTACATTGCACAAGCAAATTAATACTCATCTTTCATCTCCAAGAATGTTTAAAGTGTTAATATTTGAAACCACAATTGGGTAGCTAAACTGTCTTGTTGAACAGATGTGTAAGCGGTCAGTTTGTGACATGCCATGGTCAATTAGCAGGTGGGAAAAAGATTCCTGACTACCAGTTAATGCCAGAGGATGTTGTCTACAAATTACAAGGAACTAGTGCCATTGGATGGTGGAGGAATGAGTGGTTAGCTGAGCTGAAGAGTACCCGTTGCAAAAATGTAAGGGAATTGGTTTATGAATCTTCTCTAGCAAAGTATGGAAGCAACTAATTAACCGAGTGTGGCTGTATACTTGGTCCAGAGGAAGGAGCGGTTGTGATTGCTTTAAATCCATATGCAGTGTCAGTTAAGCCATGGAGACTTAAAAACAAAACTGGTGGAAACCAGCTGGCTGATGTGTAAACTTAAACTGGGGCAGTAAACTACCATTTACCAAAACTAAATGTGAAGGTATTGGATGTGATATTTCTTGTGGTTTACCACTTTTAATATAAAGTCTTCATCATAAAAATGATACCATATCTTAACTATAGAATTAAATGGAATTCTTTGGCAAAAATCGCTTGGTGTTTAAATTAGCTTTGACTTACTGATTTCTTTTATAGGTTTGAGTGGGACAAACTTTTGGAGAATGTGCATTGTTTGATCATAAGTGTGACAAAAACTGACAAGCAGGAAGCTTATGTACTCAGGTAAGCCAATATTCCAACAAACTAGTTTGTTTTACACGAGCATACACATAATTATATTCTTCTAAGTAGCAGTCATTCCTAGTTGTAGTCTCTCTAGATTTTTATCTGATGTCTACATCTTGCGGTGTCTCAACTGTAAACGTTTCACATTTGTGCTTAATTATCATGAATCATTTTATAAAGGTTTTGCACTACTGCTTGTCTTGTTCTGCATCTCGAAGGATTAAGGAACTAGCTTTACATCTGTCTAGTTCTATGATGAATTTACTTGATCAGTAGACATTGACTTGGGATCAATAGGAATCTCCCACATTAAGGGTTCATGAAACATGTACAAGGATTAAGTTCAGCAGTGTGTGAGAAGACTAACTGAAAACTTAATTTCAAAGCTAGCTTTATTATATCTACATGAAATATAGAAATCAGACTAATTGCTCTGGAAAGCAAGTATAGCTGCAGAACTAAGGACGTCCATAAACAAATCTTCAGATTCCCTGAAATCTCTGGAATTTCTCCTCCCTGGTTTCTGCAGCTGTGCTGCATGAATCTTGAATGACTTATACTACAGAAAAGAATCTTCTGAACTTTCTCTTCTTTCAGTTGCTTCCCCACATTCCAAAAAGTGAGAGGCAAAAACACTTGCCTGCCTGTTTTGTGTATGACTCTAGATTTTAACTTTTAAGTTTTTTAGTCAAAAGAAAGGTGTGGAAATAAAGGTTGATTTCACTCTTTCATTTTCACTACAAGGACCACAAACTGCACCTTGGAGGCAGTCCTTCACAATACAGAAGTCTGTTTTCATAAATATATTAATCAAAAAATACAAAGCTTGTGAAAAACTCCTGAAGAAATTGTATTAGAAAACCTTCATCATCTGCAGTCTTGTACTTCATTGCTGTTTAATCTGCTACAAATCCATGGCTGCAGAAAATACACAACTAGATAAACTGTGCACACAGCATAACCCCTACTTTTGTCTCTTAAAGGAAAAATGAATCTACAGTAATAGTACTCTCCATAAGCGAGCCATCCACAGGGAACAAATATTTGAAGAGGTCTGACATGGCACCAGCAGAAGGGAATAATAAACATATAGCCACTGTGTATTAAACACTCTATCTCCCGGTTCAGCTAATAGTGTACTTGAGTATCTGACTCACTGAAGTTAGTCTGTCAGTAGTCACTGATTTGTAATGAACGTGTGGCTTTAAACACAGATGTTGACTGTGGGGGCTTTCTTACATAACACATGTATCTCATGCCATAAGTTAAGAGGCAATCTGAATTCTTACTAATTGATTATGAAATGGAGAAGACTGCCTCCAAATAGTATTTAACTCAAGAACAAATTCTGGAACTGGCAACTTACTTGTTCAGCATGGCTAACAGATTCTGCAAGTTTCTTACTAAGGTTAATTTGTCAGATAGTGTGATCTTAAATCCAAAGGATCAGACCAGGTTAGTAACTGAAACGTCCGTAAATGTATCCATGATTAAACGCTGCAGCATCTCATTAGTATATGCCATTTGAACTAACTTTCATTGTGTCTGACAAATGTCCTGTTCTCAATTTAGTTTTCATATTCAGCTTCTTTAATCCATGGTTCGGTTTAAAGGTATATTGATGATATTTTGGTATGTATTCCTAATTCTGGAATGCCACTATGGACAGACACTAATCTATAGCCTTTTGGCTACTATATATTCACTGGCAGATAGAGTAAAATACAGTTCTGTCCAGGCTGCTCTGCCTTTCTTGATCTAACTTTTCACTAATTTGCTTTTTCAGCTGAAATGTATGGGGCCCAAATTGTCATGTATATGAGTGCCAGAGGCGTATAAGTGGCTGCTTAAAGGGGCATGATTTAAACTTCTAGAGCAGTTTAAAGGAGACCGTACTGTAAATGAAAACACAAGGTTTGCTCAAACCATACCTTGAAAACAGTATACAGTCTGTTCTCCTTGGTGGCTGTGCAGTCTCTGCATTCTTCACAGAAATATCTGCACTGTTTTAGATACAAACTTCCTCCTGTCTAGCTTGGGAAATAAAAAGCAATTGATACAAGTGTATAATATTGATAAAAGAAGCTAGTCTTCAGGGAAAAATCCATGGTTGGCAGGGCTAGGGACAGTGAGGAGTTTCTAAAGTATATTGGAAACAAGAAATCCTACCAATTGTATAAGCCTATAAGTGGTAAATAATGAGGATAAGGCAGTCATATATAGGAACATAAACATAAGAATGGCCATACTGGGTCAGACCAATGGTCTGTCTAGTCCAGTATTCTGTCTTCCAACAGTGGCAAATGCCAGATGCCTTAGAGAAGGAAACAAATATTTGATGATGGTATCTTGAGTGTAGGAGAGAGAGGTATAAGAAAATCCAGTAGTTGGACAAAATTCAGACTGGAAACAAGGTGTAAATTTTTAACAGGGTAGTTAACAGTTGCAACAACTTATCGAGGGCTGTAGTGGATTTACCACCAATCGCAATTTTGAAATTGGATGTTTTTTGATAGATACATGCTCCAGTTCAAACAGGAATAATTTTGGGCAAGTTCTATGGCCTGTGCAGATTAGATGAATCACAATGATCCCTCTGGCTTTGGAATCTAAGACTTTATAAAAAGCAGTGAGATTTTGTTCTGGTCCACTTCATTTTTTCAGTGCCTGTATATAAAGCTAATTAGTCTTAAAATGGAATTGCTCTTGTTTCAGGAAAGCATTTCAGTAACTAATTAAAGCTGTAGTCCAAATTCTGTACTTGGAATTTCTGGGAAAATGTATATACTGCTTGTACTGTAGTCTTAGCTTCTAGGGTAGCAAGACATTTCACCCACTGTTATAGTGAATAGTAATGAAACCAACCAAAAATCTTTCCTAAAGAAACAAAGCATTTTCAGGCAAGGAAAGTTACTTTCTTTTAGCCAAAGATGAATTAATTTGATGTATTAGATACAGTGGTCAAACAAATATAATCTGAAACAAATACTGAGAACGTGGGCATTATGCATCTGATGATTCAAATTAAACAGTCTTTCTGAGATTTACTGGTACCTTCTTACATGAATGCTGACATTGTTTTCTGATAGCTGTATTTACTAATCAAGATTTGTGTATATATTATGCATCTTGGAATGCTCAAATACTGAATTGTACATGAATGCTTGCCTATTTTTGTTAATGCTTTTTCATATGCAGTTGCAGCAAGTAAACAGTAAATTATCCAGCTGCTGCTTGTATCTGATACGTGCTTATCCAGAAAAGGCATAACTATTCACAGTTGTGGAGGCTAATTCCACACACTTGTACTAAAGAATCTTGATTTCTTATTGTTGACATCTCAGGCCAAGACTTCAAAAAGTGACTGACTTCTGGATGTTCAAGTTGATATCTTGAATAAATCTGATTTTCAGATTGTGTTCCTGATTTTTCTGATAAATCAGGCCCTTTCTAGAAATTCTGAGCACTCAAAAATAACTAGCCACATCTGGAAATCTTGGCTGAAATCTTGCTGATTTGTCAGATGTGGGTGCAAAGGCCTATTGCAGCAGCTGGCTTTGTACACTGTAGTTACCTACCTTAGCATTGATAAGCTTGGCTCTAGTGTGATGGAATTAGTATAATCCAGGAGTGGGCAAAATACAGCCCATGGGCTGGATCCAGGTCATCTAACATTTATGTCCAGCCTCCTCTGCCCCTTTGTGATATGAGTCCAGGCTGCTAAAAGTCCCACAGCACAGAGGGGTGCTGCGGAAGGCTGCCTGCCTGCTGTGGCCCCCCACGGCTCCCAGAAGCGGTCGGCTGCTGCTGGCACATCTCTGCATGCCCCTGGGGAGGGAGGCAGCTCCACACACTGCTTCGGCCCCCAGCACTGTCCTCACAGTTCCCCACTGGCCCCCTCCCCTCCAAGGGGTGTGCAGATGTGTGCCAGCAGTAGCCGGCCGCAGCCACTTCCAGGAGTGGCGTGGGGCCACAGCAGGGCAGGTAGCCTGCCTGAGACCTGCTGCGCCACTGGCTGGGAACTGCCTGTGGTAAGCACCTTGTGGCCAGAGCCTGCACTTCATGCCCATACCCCTTCCCCAGGTCAGAACCCCCTCTTGCATCCAAACTCCCTCTTAGACCCTGCACCTCCTCCTGCACCCCAATTTGCTGCCCCAGCCTGGAGTCCCCTCCTACACCAAACTCTCTTCCAGACTCCGTACTCCCTCAGTTAATATAGTAGAAATGTACAGCCTGTGACAACTTACCAAAATTCATGGAGTGGCCCCTTGCGAAAATTATTGCCCACCCTTGGTCTAATCATTGATCTCCAAATCCTGCCTCAGGTTTATTTTGTACATAAGTTTAATGTGCATATACTGTAACCCTTGTTGATGGTGCTGCACAAAGATCTAAACCACCAATCCATTTTTAATATGACATTTTCTTTTTTTCAGTGAGAGTAGCATGTTTGTCTCCAAGAGACGTTTCATTTTGAAGACATGTGGTACCACCCTCTTACTGCAAGCACTGGTTCCCCTGTTGGAGCTTGCTAGGGAGTACAGTGGGTTTGACTCAATTCAGGTAAGTTGCCAGAAATACAACTAACAGATTTGGTGCAATGTAGTACTAAAGACCTTTGAATTCATTTTTCACATGTAGTCTTTCACAACTTCCATGAACTCTGCTTCCTTTAATGATGTAATCTCCTCTCCTATAACTTTCATACCTTTCTGTACCAAGATGGCATTCATAAATCCTGTATGTACTTTTTAACTTTGTTCCTTTTTTAAAAAGGACAGGGTCAAATTATCTTAATACTTCTCAAATGTAACTCAGAATTTGAAATAAGATTGCTGCTTTAGTCTTTAAGAAACATTTTCCCTTATATATTCACTGGATTTTATTGTAAAGTTGTTAGTGAGAGCTAAAATGTTGCTTATGTGGATTTAGCTCTGAGGAAAACTCCAGATTCTACATGATTGTCTCCCCTTTTAAGAGTGGGGGTGTGTAGAGGAATCACATGGAATTTGCAAACAAAAGAAAGCAGAAGTGAAAACTTGAGGCCCATCAGTCTAATCTTTAACCTTTTACATTTTAAAAAAATTACCAGAGATAAAGTAGCTATTCAAAGATCTGTATCTATTGAATGAATGCTCTTTTTTGCCTCATTTGGTATAGGAAACCTGATAAACTAACTCCAAGTGGGTGCTCCACTTCAAGTGCACATGCCTCTTGAGGTCTTCATTGAAGGTTTTTCTGTTAGCAGTGTCTGTTTCACCTGTATGTGTGCCTTATGCTGGACAATCAGGCTGCATAGGAATGCACAGGCAAACTGCCCTCGGTTCTTTTACCACCTTGGCCTGAAATGGAGCTCTAGTGTGCCTCAGCAATTTTGTATTCTTATAGTTTTGTTAAGATGAGTTAGTTGTTAGCCGTTATAGTTAGTTAATAAGTGTTAGAAGAAAAAGTCCTCTATTCTCTTGGGGAGGCGTGTCTTCCTAGCAAGGCATGCCTGGCTCCCAGATATAAGTGCTGCCTCTCTTGCTGAGAGGCCATACCTTTGAGTGACAGCCACTCCAAGTGTCTTGCTTGAGGGAATCCCACATGTCCTGGAACTGCAATGTCTCACTAGCCCTCAAGTTGAGGATAAAGAACAGGGAGATTAAGCTCAGACTGTTAATGATAGGCCAGTTACTTTGACCATTGTCTTGAGTCAAGTCAGGAGATCCCTCCCCTCCATGCATCTGTCTCTAGACAGATCCGAAGCAGGCTTCCCCTAAGAAGTGAGTCATTGGATGATTCTGAGATGGCTTCCAAAGAGGAGAGGAGTACAAACTCTTATCTGAAGGACCCTGTTCCAAAAGGCTCAGGTCCCCTGTGAGATCTGTGGTCTCCAGATCCTTGAGCTCTCAATTTGGTACCATTGAAGGACAACTCCTCCAGTACTGGAGGAGCTTGAAAGCCCTGGAGTTCTAGTGGGAGACATGGCTCTTACAGGGCTTCAGTATTCTGTTCTGGGGACAAGGATGGCAAGCATAAATATCCTGGTCCAGTACCATCAAACTCATCCTTCAATTGGTATCTACCCATTCTGCACCCTTGGTACCAAGCAAGCAGTGGAACCAGACTCCATCAGCACCTACATCAGTATGCCCACCATTGGCAGTACCATCAGCTTTGGCTACCATGTCCTCCACTAATGTGTCAGTACTCCTTTCCTTACTCAGACCTGCAGGAGTTCAGATATGCGAGGGAATTGTCCATAACAGATGAGCAGGAATCCCTGGTCCTTGTCAGTACTGAGTCTGATACTGAAACCTCAGTCTCCAGACTGCTACTGTCCCCTGTACTGCAGGACTCACCACATTTTAGCTCAACTCAACTAAGGTCCATTTGGCTACAATATCAGCTTTTCATCTGGCTGAAGGGCTTTCTATATTTTCTCATTATGTCTCTTAAGTTTAATAAGGGTTTGGCAAATCTCTACCCCCAGAGTGGAGACCCCACTTTGACCTGAGACCTCAGCCTGGTAGTGAATTGCCTTATGCAACATCCGTTCAAACCTGTGGCAACCTGATCTCTTGCGTTTGTGTGAAGACTCTTTAGTAGCCATCTTGTCAGCCTGTAGAGTTGGGGAGATTTCCCCCTTTACAATATTCTTAAAGGATACAGTTTCTTTATGCCCACATCCTAAGTTCTTACCTAAATTTCTGAGTTCTACCTTATTTAATAACCAATTTATTCATGTACAAGTGTTTTTCCTCAAGCCACATAACTCTCTTCAGGAGTCCTGTTTCCATACCCTGGATGTTGAAGGGCTCCCTCGGTCCTTTCACTTAGATAGGACCAAGCAATTTTGAAGGTCACTCAGGCTGTTCATGTCTTTTGCAGATAGATCCAAGGTATCCAGGATTTCTGCTCAGACTATCAGGATGGATATCTAGATGTATTGTCACTTGTTGTTAAACTGCAGACATTCATCCTTCTGAAGGGGTGATAGCACATTCTGCCAGGTCACAAGTAACATCCACAGCATTGCTTAAGAATGTACCAAGTGTCTGAGATAGGTAGGGCTGTTACATGGGCTTCAGTACATACATTTTTGAAGTAGTGTGCTTCAGTTTAGTCCATACTGTCAGATGCGATGTGGCTCTTGGTATTGCAGTACTATCTTTAGTTGTGGATCTAGTTCCAAAGCTCGCTCCCTCCCTTTGGGGGAAACTGCTCAGAAGTCACCTGAAGTGGAGCAGTACTCAAAAGTAGTAGTCACTCATCTTGTGCAGTAACTGCAGTTCTTCAAGATGTGTGCATCTATGGATGCTCCACTACCTGCCCTTCTTTCCCCTTTGCTTGTTCTCTGTGGAGACCTTCAGATGGAGAAGGAACTGAGGGAAGTTTGCCTGCACATCTCTGTATAGCTTCTGACATGAGAAGGCGTAGGGCATGTGCAGAGGCCAGATGGGCACTGCAAGCAGAAAAATCTCTGCTCAAGGGCTTGAGAGGCATAGGCACACCCTAAAGTGGATCACCCATGGGAAGTGGGGAGGGGGGGGGACATCTCAAGGGACTGCAGTTACTCTACAAGATGAATAACCTCTTCTTTACTGATTTGTTTAGTAATGGTGAGCATTTTGAATCTAATTACCCTCTTAGTTGCTGTCCAGCTAGAATGTAAAAATATCTAGAATAATACCCAGGCATACTAAATATCCAAGTTGACTTTATTTTTCAGAGCTTCTTTTACTCACGTAAGAATTTCATGAAGCCTTCCCACCAGGAGTACCCACATAGGAATTTCCAGGAAGAAGTAGAGTTCCTTAATGAAATTTTCCCAAGTGAGTTAATGGAATTGTCATTGTCTATTTATGTATTAAGAGCATATGTTATGTATTCATTTAAGTCTGACAAATAAATTACCGATTCTTCCTGTTGCAGTCATGACATCCTGCACATGCTAAGTGGCTCTAAGTTGTGAAAACATTATTGTAGCTCGGGTAGGCAAACTTTTTGGCCCGAGGGCATCATCTGGGAATAGGAATTGTATGGCGGGCCATGAATGCTTACAAAATAGGGGTTGGGATCTGGGGGCGGAAGGGGATGTGGGCTCTGGGGTGCAACTGGGGATGAGGGGTTTGGGATGCAGGAGGGTGCTCCGAGCTGGGATTGAGGTGTTCAGAGGGGGATCAGGGCTGGGGTTCAGCCATGTGAGGAGGCTTGGGATGCAGGATCCAGGTGGTGCTTACCTCAAGTGACTCCTGGAAGCAGAGATATGTTGGTGTGTGTCCGTCCCGTACCCCGTCCCCTCCCCCCGCTCCTATGCAGAGGCAGGGCCAGGTGGATCTGCACACTGGCCCATCTGCAGGCACCACCCTTTCAGCTCCCATTGGTTGTGGTTCCTGGCCAATGGGAGCTGCGGGAGTGGCGCAAGGTGCAGGCAGTGTGCAAACCAGAGCCCCTTGGCTGTCTCTATATGAGGAGCTGCAGGGGGGACATACCACTGCTTCCGGGAGCTGCATGGAGTGGCCCCCAACCCTACTCCCCAGCTGGAGCACCAGACCAGGACAAGCCCCCAACCCTGCTCCCCAGCAGAAAACTCAAGGGCCAGATTAAAACGGCTGGCAGGCCGTAGTTTGCCTACCCCGTTGTAGCTTTTCAGTCAGTACAGGCTATCTCAGACTGCTCCACCTCTGAACCAAAGACTGTACCTGCTAATTTCCTGCCTAGGGTACATTAGGGATTGCATAACATAGAAAAAATAAATTTTTAAAAAGAGCCTGATAGGCTTTGAACTGGTAGTACCTCAGGATTAAAGACCTTGGCATGCCTACGCACAGTGCTGCTCTACTGGCCAGGAATATAGCTGCTTCACTGTGGACAGGATAAGTAGTAAGGGACTTAAATTGCAAAAGGTAGATTTAGGCTAGACATTGGGAAAACTTCCTAACTGGAACAAGGTAACTAAGAGGTGGTGGAATCTGTCAGAGGTTTTTAAGAACAGGTTAGACAGTCACCTGTCATTAGTGGTCTAGATAATGCATAGTTCTGCTTCAGGGCTGGGGACTGGACTAGATGACCTTTGAGGTCCCTTCCAGTCCTATGTTTGTGATTTGTAGGGTTTTGATATGCTTAAGCCATCAGTGTTAAAATCTTAGAGCTCCTCAAACAAGTGGCCACTGAGGGTACCCGGCCTAATAACTACAGCAAGGTGGCTACTACTGTATTCTTCTAAGATCCTAATAACTTTTTTAAAAAGCATTCAGGTTTAGTCTTACACTGAAGGGGCTCTAAATCTTTCACTGTGAGGTTCCATGCTGTCTGTTAATGACATGTCTGATGTGGAACATTCTAGCATCATAAACTCAGCCTGGGATCTGATAATTGAGCTAGGTTCTTTTTTTGTCACCACTGGCAAGCTTCTATAGCCCACGTTATGTCCAGGTGGGAACTTGTAACACCCCACTGTTGTGAGTGAGGTGAGATATGCAGAATGATAATTGAGTGGGAAGTAGTAAACAATGCTTTTGACCTAAAAGAGAGACTAGAATCGAGCTGATATTTAGTGGTGGTGGCTCTGTAGGTTTCAGAAACAGAAAGCAGTGTAATCTTATTAATGTTAGATGAGATTCTGAATGCACCCAGGGAGCAAATTGGAGTAAAAGGCGTCAGTTTTGCACTGTTCAAAGCAGAACCACAGATGTACTAAGCTAGGTAGCTTACAAAATTCAAAATGCTTTGAAAGTACTTTAAATATTCTCTGTTAACTTGTAGTCTCCTTTTACTTTTTAATCTATTGATCCTGAATGATAGACTATACACCCTTATATTAATGTATTCAGTTGCTGAGCTAGTGTACTTCAGGTATGTTTTGTTATAGTGAACAGCTAGCTTGTGAGCCTGCTGTTTAAAGACCTAGCCTGTAACTGTGTATCCTAATGGGTCACAGGTCTGTTTTTAATTCCCATTGCCCTTATAAATAAAACATACTAAAGATGTTCCATAAAGGTTAGACTTAAAAGAGAAATGATGGGTTTATGTGACAGTCTGTTAGAAAAGAGAAAAATGAACAGTATCACAACTGCCTCTGATACTATATTTAGTGGCCTTATCTATAGGATTACAAGAACAGGTGTAGTGTGCCAAATAGATGGGTAATAGACAATTTTAAATGTCCCATAAATGATTATTGCATTGTCCTTGTTAAGAATAGAAATTAGGTTAATCCTTCACTGAGAAGGGAATCAGCTGTGGTGTATTATAAATAGACTTTCCTTCTGTCCCAAATAGATGGAGCAGCTTATTGCATGGGGCGTATGAATTCTGATTGCTGGTAGGTATATTTTTAAGATTTTGAAATCTGTTTTCTAAAGTACAGGTCAGTATGAAGTGCTGCTAGTATAATACAGAAGTGATTGTATATTAAACAGGTATTTGTACACTCTGGATTTCCCAGAAAGTCGGGTAACCAATCAGCCAGATCAGACACTGGAAATTCTAATGAGCGAGCTCGATCCAGTAGTTATGGACCAGTTCTACATGAAAGACGGTGTTACTGCAAATGATGTCACTCGTGTAAGTCTGGAGTTTAAATTTTATACAGGATGGTCAGAATTGAGCAACTGTAGCTTCACCTAGCACTTGCTGATTCATAATCTGCTCCATGTGGTAGGGAAAGATTAATAGGGAAAATGCCATGGCAGACACACAGCTCAGACTCTCCCAGAGCCAAAACAAGTTGGGAATTCTGGAGACAACTAATTTTAGCAGAAGAGCACCTTTCCCCTCTAGTGTCGCTATTTCAGGTCACTGAAAGACCATTGTACCATCTGTTGGAAATTGCTGATGGCAAGCTCTTACTGGTGGTCTGGAAAAGAGGTGAAAGAGTTCCTTAGGAGAAAGGACACAAACCCACTGAGTGAGACTGAAATAGACAGACGTAAAACTGAAGAGATGGAGACTGGCAAAAATAAAAAGAATGGACAAGTCAGTAGTTTAATTTTAGTTGAACCATATGGCTGTCAGTCTAAAACTCAAACAAAACTTCTTCCCTAGAACTGTGAAAGTTTAAAAAAAAAAGAGGGGGAAAAAAAAAAAAAACCACCAAACCTCTTAAGGTGCAAGTTGATGAAGTTCCCCCTTCTGATAACAAAATTTAGGTATGAATTCCATCTTTTGTGACCATTACCTCCCTCCCAAAAATTTTAACTCGGGTAAAAAGACAGTCACTGCTTCTCACTGAAATATGCATAGGACTTCAAACAGATGGCTTTTAAGTGAATGACTGTATAGTGCAAGTACTGTCTGGGAGACCTGTACTTTCAGTGAAATAGAACCCTTCCCTTAGAACATGAATAGGGGAGAATGTTGTTCAGACTTCAAAGCAAATCCAAACAGTCCTCATTACTCACTTTGGGACTGCTGGGACTATTAAACTCCATTTTTATCTGTTGCAATCATAGCTGTAATTGTCAATTACACCCTCATCCTTAAATTGCTTTTCAGTGAAACATGCAACTGGTACTAAGAATTAGTATGAAAATACATTAAAGATTTGAGGGAAAGGGGCCAGGCCACCTTGATTTCTGGGGCAAGTGTTTCTACAGGACTAGGGCTAGATACAAAGCAAGTCTTTGTATAATGGGCCTCTAGTTGATGATAAATTTCTTCTTTCCCTGTCTGAGCAAGAATTCTGACATCCCTTCTGAGTCTGGTCTCTTAAATTGGACTTCACTGACTTTGTATTATTCAAATCTGGTTACCAAAGTAAGGAAGTTCATTTGTATAAAGTGCAAAGTATGTAACTTTACTTCTGCGTTTCAGGTGAGTGGAATTCGTGACCTGATACCAGGTTCTGTCATTGATGCTACAATGTTCAATCCTTGTGGGTATTCAATGAATGGGATGAAATCGGATGTAAGTTTCATACTTTTTCTGCTATCATCGAATATTGACACCTAAAGCATTGTTAGGTTTCTATGAATGATCCTAATTAATCTTTTCTGTCTTCCTCAGGGAACTTATTGGACTATTCACATCACTCCAGAACCAGAGTTTTCTTACGTTAGTTTTGAAACAAATGTTGGTCAGACATCCTATGATGAGCTGATTAGAAAGGTTGTAGATGTTTTCAAGCCAGGAAAATTTGTTACCACCCTTTTTGTTAATCAGGTAAGTCTCCTTTCGTTAACTGGCAACTAAATAAGGTAATTTTAGACATAGATGCCAACTAAATAAAATCTCCTTGCTTTAAAATCATTTATTTCCCTTCTCCATTTCCTATAATTTCCATTTACATTAATTGAACAGTAGCTGCTTTGGGCTAAAGAGAAGAAGCAATCGTTGGGGTCCAAACAGTCTTCATAATCATAATTTTGGCATACAGTAACTCCTCACTTAACGTTATGTTCCTGAAAAATGAGACTTTAAGTGAAATGATGTTAAGCGAATCCACTTGCCCCATAAGAATTAATGTAAATGTGGGCGGGGAGGATTTAGGTTCGAGGGCAGCTTCCACTACTGTGCAAGCACCAGGGGTGGGGGGCTCAACCCTCAGCCTCCCACTTCACCCCTTCCCCCAAACTCCCACCCTTGACCTGCCTCTTCTACCCCCCACCACCTCCCACTTTACTTTGCATGCTGCATCCTGGCTCCTCCCTCCCCTCCCCTCTAAACAATGCAAGACAGCTGATTGCCATATAGGAAAGGGAGAGGGGAGGTGTGCAGAGTCCTTGCCCCTCCCTCCTGCCTGGGGCAATCAGCTGGCTTGCTGTGTTTGGGAGGCAAGGGAGGGAGGGGGTACCTGCATGCTGAGTCTTCCCCCTTCCTCCAAAATGCTGTAAAGGAAACCACTGATCTGTGGGGTCTGCTGCAGGGAGCGGGTTATAGGGAGGCTGCCAGCTGTGGAGAAAGCAGACAGCCAAACAATGTAAGAGTAGATCATTGCACAACTTTAAATTAGTATGTTCTCTAATTGATCAGCAATGAACAACAGTAATCGGGATGACTTTAAGTGAGGAGTTACTGTATATCAAACACAAAACTTAGAAGTCAGTTAATCTGGACTTCAAGCCAGCGCGCTCAAAATATCTTCATTAAGAAATTGCTAAAATACAGGAATAATCAAGCTTTAGAATTTTCTCTGGTCACTTTTGAATAGACATTGTGGATATAGACCGCTGCCCCTATACAATGCTGTCTTCAGGAGACACAAAATTTTACTGCATTATAGGTGAAACCATGTTATATTGATCTTGCTTTGATCTACCAGAGTGCGCAGCCCGTCCCCCTGAGTGCTGCTTTACTGTGTTATATCCGAATTCGTGTTATATCGGGTCGCGTTATATCGGGGTAGAGGTGTACCTACCATATATACTCGATCATAAGCCAGTTTGTTTATAAGCCAACCCCCCTACCCCCAAGATGGATAAGTAAAAATGGAAATTTTTTTATAACTCGTTCATAAGCCGGCCCTGTAATTCAGGGGTCGGTAAACTTTGGTTTCCAGGCCATCAGGATAAGCCGCTGGTTGGCTGAGATGATTTGTTTACCTTGAGCATCTGCAGGCACAGAGGTAAACCTAAGTAAACAGTGTCCCAGTGCACCAGCTGCTTACCCTGAGGGGCTGGGACAGCAGCTGGTGGGGAAATTTTTGGGAGGGAGAAATTGGGAGTCAGGGGAGTAACCCCTATGACCACCCCCCACATGACCCCACCCCTAACCTAGGACCCTCACACTGTCCCCATCAAATCCCTTCCCACCTTAGCTGGGGAGGGCTGCAGCCTGCTCTAGTGGCCCAGAGCTGCAGCTGCTTCAGAGGCTGGGGGCAGAGCAGTGGAAGTGGAGAGACTCGGTTCTGCTGCCTCTCCTTGCTCCCTCTGTTGGGGGGGAGGGGCTGTGTCCCACCTCTCCCTCTCTATACCTGTTCATAAGCTGACCCCCTTCTCTAGTGCTTCCCTTTACTAAAAAAAATTTGGCTTATGAACAAGTATATATGGTAAATAAGAGCTTGATTCTTGGTCACAACTGGTAGTTCTAGAAGCACTACTTTTGAGTGCTGATCAGGTCATCTAACCTGCATATCTGCTACAGAGGCAATATGAAAGACCTAGGGAGCCGGGTAGGAAACAGAATTATGTTAAGAGACTGCAGTGGCTTCCTACAGCACTCTCATTCAAAGAACCAGATTGATAATTGCATCCCAAGAACATGATGCAAAGTAGTTTAGAAGTTTGTATCTGCTGAATGTTAATTTAAGTAAGAAAAAGTTCAGAAAATGTAAGAACGTAACTTTTTTTTTTCTTTCTAGAGTTCTAAATGTCGCACAGTGTTTTCTTCTGCCCAGAAGATTGAAGGGTTTAAACGTGTTGATCGCCAGATTGCTCAGTTTAATGATTACAATTTTGTTTTTACCAGTTTTGCCAAGAAGCAGCAGCAGCAACATAGCTGATTAAGAAAAATGAAGAAAAAACGCAAAAAGAGATCCCTTATAGAAGGTGGTGGCTGCTTTCTAGTTAATGATTCAGGGGGCCGTGCTTTCCACTACCACCTTGTAGTTGCAGAAAGCCCTAGATGTAATCATAGTATAATCATTTTGAATTGTATGCATTATTATATCAAGGAGTTAGATATCTTGCATGAATGCTCTCTTCTGTGTTTAGATATTCTATGCCACTCTTGCTGTGAAATTGAAGTGCATGTAGAGAAATGTTACTGTATGAGCCTTTACAAAACTTGTAAAAACAACTCAATTAGGATTTCACACAGTATAGCTTTTCTCCAGGTATCACCAAAAATTCCCCACAGACAAGGCTTTCGTCCTCATTAGACATTGGCTTCAGCCTTCTTCTCATCTTGGACAGGTTTTTGTTAAATTGCTGCCAGATTTTTTCATCTATGCTGTAATTTCAATCTTTAGACCATTTCTTGACAAATTTGTGTGTTCTCTAATGAAATTGATTTCTAAGTCTCATTTCAATGGTTGAATCAAAGTTCTTGCGCTTGATGGAAATTTGGCAAGATTGAGAACAAGTAAAGACTACTACAGATAGGGATGTGGTTTTCTTATTTGAGATACAATAAAAATTACTCATAGCTTTAGTCCTTTAAACTCATAGGATTTTGTTCAAGAAAGACTAAAGGGCAATATGCTATAGCACTGTGGGATAATGCACTAGCCTTTCACTTCTAGAGACTTGGGTTCAAATATTAGCTTAGGTCAAGTTTGGTCTCATCCCATTTACTGCCCAAGTTGATATTGGCTTGTAGGGTAGTGTACATTCAGAGGAGGCCCAGGAAATAATTTGTTAGGATACAGATGCTTTGGCATAGTTGAACTGGTGCTTTGCAAGGCTGTTACTGTTGCTTATTTTTCACCTTTTTGTAATCTACTCAAGCTACATGTTTTTAAGACTAACTTACTAAAGCTGGTGCACTCAAATTTGTTGGCAGATGGACCGAGCAAAAAAGATGGTGGAATTTATCAAACTAGCAATGCTAATGAGCTTGGGTCATTCTCAATAAACTGTTACACTAATTTTTTCATTTCCAGTTTTGAGAAAATATGCTATAAACTGGTCTAAATGTCTGTTTTGTCATTCCAAACAAAATCAATGCCTTTATCTTGTGACTGAAAGTCCTGTGGCGTTGTGCATGTGACTAATGCTGTATTCGACAGTGTTGTGACTTCACCTGTTTTCCTCCTAACTAATGTGGTGGTTCCTTTGGCCATGACTTGATGGCATTAAGTGAATGCATAGAATAAGAACTGTCTAGGACACCTGGACACAGTGAAATTAAAATGCTATTTATAGAACATGAGTAAAAGTATGTAATTCAGTCACTTAATGTATTGACTAATAGATGCAGGCTTTCAAGAGTTGGCATATTTTCAGATGTTTGCAAATACTGTGGGATTTTAGCAGATGAGACCAAGTTAATAACTACAAATTTGAGACTTCCCTCTTGTCCTCACAACATTGTTTTGACTTTTTGGATTGACGCAGTGGTGTTTTTTGTTCCTTCCGTATTTATAAATGAAGCACCTTTTTAGTGTTTCTAAACTAAGAGAAATCTGCTTGGTTGGAAATCAAGTGGTTGGAACATTATTTTGACTTATTTTAACCATATTGTTGATTGAAGACTTCATTGAAGAAGTTATCTACCAATGTTAACAATTTTCTTCTGTAGATGGCACCCAGTGTTTTTTAGGTGCTTTATATTTTGAGGACCAATATTTTAAGTGGTTTTTGTTCTTGAACATTGTCCCAACTGATTTGACATTGTTGGCTTGAGGTCCTATAATACAAACAGACCTAAGATCTTTGAGTAAAGTTGAAAAAAAATGCAAATTTATATAAACACGCCTTAGATAGAAAATAAAAGCTGTTGAATGGATTATTAATGAACTCTCTTTGGTGATCAGGAGAGGGGGAAGTATGGTTTTATAATTTCTCTATGGTGTTAGACTTTGATAATTTAAATATATCTGTACTACAAAACTTAATGCTTCAATAAAAGTTTGCTTAATAAAATGTCTGTAGTGATCCAGTATGTTACAAATCACACTTTTTATGCTTTTTTTAGAGCTTAGCTGAAATATGAATCAGATGATTGTATTTATTAGCTTGAATTTACTTGGGGATATGCACTGTATACATTGAACAGAATATATACTTATAGCCTAAAGGGACAGTACACCAAAACCAAGTCAAATGAGATGTTAAGCTGCTGTTACAAAGGTTTAACCTATTCTTTCCAAATAAATACTTACCACATTAACCAAATATCAGTTTCTCTTCTGCTGTCTATCCTATTATCCAATCCGTGTATGCTTGATAGCATTGGGAAGTTCATGCCATGAAATAAAATTTGGAATTCAAGCCCCTTAATTTTGCAGGTTTTCTGTTAACCCCTCAGCATTCATGATAGTTTCAATAGTATGCTCATCAGACTGCCTTTGCAGACTACTGGCTAAAGTTTAAATCTAGTGTACTATCTCTTGAGGTAATGCAGACAAGTCTCACCTTCAGGACAATCCTAAGGAGCAGAAATTAGTGGGTAGTGTTCAGCATGTTTTCAGCTGCTCTTATTGCTACACTTAAACACAAAATTGTCTAACCTTGTCTTATGAACAGTCCTGAAGCAATTTGTTTGAACTTCCAATTAATCTCCATTGGAGAGCTCTCTAGGGAATCTGAATCCCGAAAGCATCATCTTACAAAGATTAAATAGGAGTATCTATGAAATTTTGACTGTCATGAAGTCTTTGCTAATCATGTTTCATATAGAAATGGTTGGGATCTTTAAACCATCTTTAAAATGTTCTTTGTACAAAGAACATTTTAAATACTTGTTGAGAGTTTATACTGTGTGAGTAAAACAAAACTAATCATTAATCATGTGCTAGTCTAGATGAGTGATACTCAGACTGTGGCTCTTTAATGTATCTTCTGTGGCTCCTGGCAGCACATAATAAAACTCCGATTTAATTAACCCAATCAGGATGCTTTAACTATGCTGTTAACTTAGTGGCAGTTGATAACTTGGTTATTAACTACTTTGCTGCGAGAATAATATATAGAAAAACTAAATATTTCCCTGTCATTCACACTGTGGCTCTTTTGGGTAATGTTGACAACTAATTTGACTCCTGAACTATTGAGGTCTGAATATCTCTCTAAATTATCAGTGAGCATTTTGAGCTATGTTTTCCACTGTTGAAAACTTCAGAAATATTGAAGATAGCTGAATTCTTGGGGTAACCTTGTCTAAGCAATATGTTCTGTTCTTTGGCACTTCTGTAGTTTACTACAATCTGAGATTAAATGTACCCATTTTATTTGACAAGTTTACAGTTAAGAGTGTTTTAAGAGCATAACATAAGAATGGCTATACTGAGTCAGAACAGTGGTCTGTCTTGCCCCATATAATGTCTTCCAACAGTGGCCATTGCCAGATGCTTCAGAGGGAATGAACAGAATGGGGCAATTTATCCAGTGTTATTGCCTGATGTCTAGTCCATTTTCTGGCAGAGGTTTAGGGACACCCAGAGCATGGGGTTGTCCCTGGCCATCTTGGCTAATAGCCATTGATGGATCTGTTCTCCATAAACTTAACTAATTTTAACCCTATTAAATATTTGATACATACGTTTCATCTTGTCATTCATAACACTTTAAATCTAATTCCAAAAGCTTCATATTTTACAGATCCTAGGAATCGATAATGTGAACCGTTTGGTTTGTCCAGCCACTGACCTTGAAATTAGAATCTTTGCCTGAAGTTTTCATAGTAATACTCTACTACTGCTATTATATAGCAACTTAATTGTTCCATAGAAATAATCAAATAGAAATGAGTATTGGGACTGTGGCTCAGAATTGTGCTCAACCAGACTTGTTACGTAACTGGATACACAATGGTTACTTAGCTGATCGTTCTGATTCCTTAACTTTATCTTCAGTATGTGGGAGGTCTTAAAACAATATAGTAGGCTTTGCAGTTAGTCTGTACTTTAGGGTATATGAGCCTCAGTAATGAACCTCATTGTGCCTAGCTACTGTGCAATCTGGCCTATCCAGTCAGATCAGAATCTGAAGCAACACACCCTTGTCAAGTATAAGCACTCATCTATATGGTTTCCTAAAGGGACATGCACTATGCTAGGGATTGATAATAGTGATAGACCTTGCAGGTTGGTAAATGCATATTTCCATTCTTTGATGGGGAAAAGGGAGAAGGAGTTTGGCAAAGTAGGATTGTACACTTAGTATTTGATCCATTTCTGAACTTAACAGCCACAGTGTGGTCCACTACCTACAATTCTAGTAAAAGGTCCCCATTAGCCTTCTTACTTGGGGTGGTGTCCCTGAAGCCTTTGTACACCCTAAAACATATAGGACTGCAGGTCAATTGACTTAATTAGCACTAAGCTGTATTGCACAACAGTTCCAGTCAGAAATGGGGCCTTATTGTGTAAGATGCTTTAATCTTAGCTAGTATCTGCCTAAGGGAGAATGTAGGTTTAAACTCAGCTAGTTTAGTTTGTATTAAAGGTAGTATGTCTTGTCTACAATAGACGGTTACCATGTGTTAGCTAATACCACACCTTAAAATGTAGGAGTAGAGGTGATTTTACATCTGTATAGTATTGGTGATATTGGAATCAGGGCCAGCTCCAGACACTAGCTCAGCAAGCAGGTGCTTGGGGCGGCCAAGGGGAAGGGGTGGCAAGTCGGGCAATTCAGTGGCGGGTCCCTCTTGGAGGGAACGACCTGCCACTGGATTGCTGCTGAAGAAGAAAGCGGCACGGTGGAGCTGCTGCTGATGTGGGTTTTGTTTGGTTTTTTTCCTGCTGCTGGCCCTGATTAGAATACTGTATAAAGTTCTGGTGTCCATATTTTTAAAAAGATTTTAAATTGGAGGGGGTGTAGAAGAGCAGCTGGAACAACGTAAGGGCTTGGAGAAAATGCTCTTACACTGAGAGACTTAAAATAATTGAGTTACATGAAAAGAGTGAGGTGACATTGATTACAGTATGTAAGTACTTTCACGGAGAAAATACTGGGTACTAAAGAGCTCTTTAATCTGGCAGAGAAAGATATAAAGCAATGGATGGAGGTGAAAGCTAGATATTCAAGGAAGATATAAGCACACATTTAACAATAAGGTTGATTAACCATTGGAACCAACAACTGAAGGAAATGTTAGATTATCTAATCTGATAGAGTAGGCTTTAGGAAGCTGCTTAAAAAAGCCCTTATGCAAATGTTTGGTATTGCTAACCTAAAACTCATTCTCTATTGCTTAAGGTCAGTTTCAAAATGAAACCTGACAATGGTTCTTTTATGATAGCATACTAAGCTTGAGCTTTGTGAAACTCATCTTATGGATCCTAGTATCCAAAGAAGGTTTTTATTATGTAAAAGTTTGGTTACAGGTAATTTGTTTAGAAGAAAAATGGCATCAGTCTGGCTGAATCTTTAACTTAAGTAAATGAAGTTTTATACCAGCTTTTGAGCTGTTGCCACACATTCTTGAAGCTAGCATGTTTAAAAAGAGATTTTTGGATGACCAAAATAGAGCGCACTCCAAAGCAATATCCTTCCTGTAGTACACTGGATCTGAGTTACACATTCTCCTCACCGTCTTCTGCTAAGTCAGAGGATGGGGAAGATAAATACCAATTGTCTTTACTCATGCAAAATTTTGCTGTAACCCTTCATGTCATACAGAAAGTCCAGCCACTCTTCACAGGACAGATACTGTGACCTACACAATCCTGATCCATGATTCCCTGTATCTTGGCCCCCAGGCTCATACCCTATGGGGGACCATCCTGCTCTGCCTAGACCACCTTTAGCCTGAGGGGTTAACATCTCCAGCAGGGTTGCTTCATCGGTGGTCCTGGTCCCACAGTCCTTCCCTGAACCACAGGTACAAGAGGAAGAGAAAAACAAAAAGAGGTGACCTCTTAATGATCTTGTCCCATTCTGAGGCTGTAGTTCCACCACTAACCCCTACAAAAGTTCCCAAGATTTAATTTTAGAAATAGCTGGCCCTTCAAATCTCTGAGGGGCTCTGGGCACAGACTCACAGGTTAGTGAACATTCTCCAGGCTTCAGTGAGAAAAATACTACTCCCTCTCAACAAGGCTATTGTGGACCCAGACAAAACCCTGTGGCATATGCTTATGTCTCCCAAGGTAGATGGGAAATATTAGATGCCTCCCAAGCATGTGACATTTTTACTGTCATCCTATCCCATATTCCTATATAGTCAGAGCAGCTAATGAAAAGATCAAACAAACTCAAGTCCATGCTTAAGCAGAAAAAAAAAACAATGCAATTAGATTTATTTGGCCAAAAAGCTGTCTCCTCAGTAAGCCTACACCTTATTGGCCAGGTATGATTTCCACACCCATAAGAGACTGCTTGCCTTTGCAGACAACCTGCCCAACAAAACTGACAAATTGTGGTATGCTAGCCAGTAACCAGGACAAGCCCACAAGTTGCACTAGATGCAGCTGACATTGCTGTCGTCATGGATCTGGCAGCAGTTATGTGACTAGCATCCTGGCTTCAAGGATCAGGATTCCAAAAGACTGTGGAGGACTTGCCCTTTGAAGGAGCTGAATTGTTCAGTTGTAAGATATGAGCTTCTACACACATTGAAGGACTTGCAAGCTACCCTTCATTCCCTCTGACTATGTGCCAGCTCCTAAGAAGAGACATTTAAAACAGCTGTGTGGCCCTCTGAGACCACTTCCTCTACCCTTCTACCATCAAAGAATGAGTGATAATGAAGAGACTGGGAAAGGTGTTTTTGAGGGCACAGGAGGAAGCATCTGAGGGATATGGTAGAGGGTTTGAACAAACAGACTTCATCTGCTTCATATGGGGTCTCTGGCCACCCCTGGACTAGACCATGAGTCCTAGGGAAATTGTGGAAGTCTCATTTGGGTAATTTAAAATGAGAAACCGTAATTTTAGGAACAGTCCTGCAGTAGACATCATGGTTGAATACCTCTGACATGATTTTATAACCTCCCAAGAAAGGTATTTATCCAGTCTTCAGTAGGGTGCTTTTTAAATAATTCTTATTAGCTATCCTAGACTTGCATCTGTCTTTCACTATGTTTGCCCGTTTGCAGTGGAAGTGGCCCAGAGAAATGACTTACTTGGAAAAAGTTAATTAGTCATTACAGAGAGCTATCATGGCCATAAAATACACCATATGCTTCATAAAACATACTGTTCCACTCCTAAAACAGGTTTTTGGCAACTGTATTCCACTTTCAGATTGTTGGTTACTAACATGTTAACCTTTTCTCACCTTGTTCCATTCCATTCCTTATTTGATTCTGAGAGTACTGGTGTAGACACCATCTTTAACAGGACTATTTTATAATGGGCCCTTTTGCTGCTGCTGTACATGAAGATGCATTAAGCTAAATTATTAAACTGCAACCTGGTTTCCAATGGTGTAGGTACATTGTATGTCTACAGTTAAGTGCTGATGGAAACGAGGATTTAGCCAAACTTTCCCAGTTGTGGGAACAATAAGGTTTTTAGCTGTCCAATTAGCTATCACTTGCACCTACATTAATTATGGGAACAAAATTGTGCAGGGTGGTTGGGCGGGGGTCTCTGGAATGGGTAGCTGGGATAAGGAGCAGCGGGGGTTCAATGGATGGAGGTTCTGAGGGGTTAGTCAGGGCAGGAAGTAGGTGGGGGTTAGCTAGGGAATGGGGCTAGGCTGTTTGGGGAAGCACAGCATATTGCATACACCATGTTAGTTCTAACAAAAATGATTTGCTGACAATAATGGAAATTGCTTGAGGCCAAAGCATGTTCGATATAACGCGGTTTCACCTATAACGTGGTAAGATTTTTTGGTTCCCGAGGACAGTGTTATATCAAGGTAGAGGTGTATTTACAGGCTGGCAGTTGCCAGATGCACAATGGCCTCCCCGACTACGCACTACCAGCATGCCCCTTCCCTTTGGGTGGGCCCATGCAGTGCCACATAGCCCCCCTGCCATCACCAGAACACCCCCCATTTCCTGTTGCCAAAGCCCCCCGACCCACAAATGCACAGCACCTTGCACAACACTACAACTTCCCAGCACCCCACACAGAACACCCACCCCCTCGTGCCCCAACACACAAAGACCCACTGCCATGCATCCTGTCTCCTAGCCCCACTCGGAGGTGACTGTCTGCTGGGCTGAGCAGCCAGGGCTGGGGAATCACTCTGGCCCCTCAGGAGTGGCATGATCAGCCAGGCCAGGGCCTGCCCCGCCCAAGCTCCATCATGACCCATGTGCCTGGAGGGGCCCAGACAATCCCCTCCACCCTGTCCCCCCCCAACTGACCAAGATTGGCCAGGCTTCTGCATCAGTCCCAGGCAGTTCAGCTCCAGAGAGACAGGTGGAGCCTCACAGTTGGTGGGAAGCAGAGACTGCCCAGAGCCGGAGGTGCACTGGGGTCAGCCCAGGAGGTAGAGAGAAGCCCTTGGCCTGCTGACAGGTAGGTTGAGAAGAGCAAGGGGTGGTGGGAAAGCCAACAGGCTGGTGACGTGTCAGGGCACAGTGCAAGCTGGGGCCCCTTCTGAGCATGGGCCCAGCTTCATGGCACTATTGTAAACCCAGCACTGAGTGGAGACACTGTATTAGAGCTACTCACCACTGGTTATGTTTTCTTAAAGGACTTGCTCAAAAGCGAGACCTTTACTGCAGTTACAGTGCAGTGGGGGATCCGCTGAGCCAGTGTGCAATATCTGACTATTTGCCAGTGGTTTGTGCATTACCAGTTCAAAATGCAAGTCATTTGAGACACCATCCGATCAAAAATTATGGCCACCCTAATCTCCAGAAAGCTTAGGAAACTGAAGTTTCTGTTGCAGTCTTTCCTTCAAATGCTCCCTTTAAGCGGCAGGTACGTACGATCTTTGGGCAAATCAGAGGTTAGAACTTCCAAATACTGCAAATCCCTGGCATTTTCAGGAAAAGGAAGTCCCCATCCTGTGGACTGGCCCTAATCATAAAGCTTAATCATGCATCCACTGAACTCAGAGGTAATATTGCATGGGGTGCAGGATTGGGCCTCTAGAATTGCTGAGCACTTACGCACATGACCAGTCCCATGGAAATCAGTGTGCGAGGTCACATGTGTATTCTACAATGGAACTGTAATCCAGTGCTAAAGCAGTATAAAAGCAACCCTTACATAAAGCTTCTATACTGTCAATGTGAAAAATGACAGTATTTTTTTTAGCAAGATGATTGTGAGCAACATTAACTCAGAAGTGCTTTTTACTGTTAAGAAAAGAATTTTAAGCTTTTAGGTTGAATAAAGATGATTATACTGTACATTATACTGTTAAGATCTAAATCAACAACTTATTTGCATACTGAGGATCAACGCAAATAAGTTATGTTTAATAAATTATTGTATATACTCTTTTTAAACAGTAGACAGTTGGATGCTATACTTTACATTTCTGTGAAAACTTTATTTCCTAGTTTACATACACTCAGTGATTACATCCTTATTTAAAAACAAAATGGAACTCAGTGCAAAAGTGACCTCTAGAGGGTCACTGGTCTTTTATTCCAGACTTGGTCAATGTGTGCATCTTTGCATCAGAAATACTTAAAACTTTGGTTTGATTTTGCAAATAACGTTAAAAATAGCTGCTTCTTACTCATCTGATCTGCTCCCTGTATGTACTGAATCACACTCTCTTACTTTAGTGACAAAAATAAGTATTTACTGCTTGGTTTACACTTGCTAGAGCTGCACAGCCAATAGGACTAAAAACAGTGAGCTGGATTCTATTCTGGCTTGTGCATCATCAACAAAATTGTAAAGTCCAGTTGCAGGGCTAAATTCTGTTCTCAGTTCTACCTCTTGTTTTATTGAAGACAATAGGGTTAAAGAGATGAGACGAGACTGAAGAGGCAAATGTTCAACATACATTTTTTTACCTTATGCCAAAAGGAAGACACATATGTGTATTCAAATACACCTCTCCCTCGATATAACACGACCCAATATAACACGAATTTGGCTGTAACGCGGTAAAGCAGTGCTCCGGGGAGTCGGAGCTGCACACTCCGGTGGATCAAAGCAAGTTCGATATAATGCGATTTCACCTATAATGTGGTAAGATTTTTTGGCTCTCGAGGACAGCGTTGTATCGGGGTAGAGGTGTATTGTACAAAGTGTGGTTCTTTTCATTTGAAGGTCTAACAAACTGTAGTTGCTAATCTTCAGTTTTAATTTTTTTGCCTAGAGTTCAGTGAACTTTGAGCTATAAAGGGACTTCAAAAAGGCTGCTGATTTAAATATACATAATTGTCTTATTTTATTCCCATATTTTAGATTATATTTTAACATTTTAGAAAAAAAAATATAATTAAATAAAATTTAAAAAATTGCCCCTCCTGTCCAACTGTCTGGAAAAAATGCTGTTTCACATAGTGCACACCTGAATCTAAACCTGGTATACACAAAGAGCAAGACAACATACAGAGTGGCTGCAATTGCTTTGTAATAGCTGAAGCAACAGTATTTAGAAACTGGTGAAGAGACTTGAGTGGGATGTTGGTAGTACTAATTAAAGCAAGCAGAGGTAGTAGAAGATTAATAAGTGAACAGCCAAATACCATAACATATAGTACCTCTGCTATTTTTTTAAGTGTTAGTGTTTAATTTCTTCTACGTACTTTGGGAGGGCACTGTAACTGTATGCTGTTTATGTCATTAAGAGTTGGAAAAAGTTGTATTTGCAACTGTTCTGTATTAAGTTTCATGAACAGAGATGCGAAAATCAATATCTGTATCTCAAACTCTTTCATTCTATGGGCCATTACATAAGAGAAAGATCTACTCTCCTAACATCCCAGTCCCCTAATCCTTGTGTCATGGGATTACTGGCTACTAGCGACAACAAGCTAATTTAAGAGAAGGGAGTCTATCCAGGAAGTTAATTAAATAATAAGCCTGGAGGCCTGATAAAAGGCCCTCAGGTCTCAGCTTCAAGGAGGTGCTTACAGAAAGAGGAGCTCAGCTACGGGACAAGAGCTCCCAGCAGACCACAGGTCCTAAGGAGGACGGTCCAACCCCTGAGCCAAGGGGCAAGACTTTATTTCACGTTTATTTGAATTTAATAACATAGGGGAAATTTGTCTTGCACCTCCCTTTGGACTATGCCAGGAGTAAGGCCCTGGAGCTGCACATGTTCAGTACAAGCCAGCTAGGCTACTTGTCAGATTGGCTGAGGAAGCTAGCAGGCCAGTTCTTAAACTCAGCAGTAGCTCGATAGCTGCTCAACACACAACCCCACGGACTCTCTGCACTCTTCTCTCACCAGACCCTACTGCTCCAGCACAGATTCTGCCCTCCAGCCAGCCTTGTACCCATCCTGTCCCAGGCTTGCTCCTGCCTTCCCTCTTGGTAATCTGGCTCTGACCCTCATCTTTGATTCCAGAATCCAACTCTGTCTTGACCCTTGGCTCTGGCATTTGGACTTTGGTTTTGACCATCCGCTCTGATTCCTGGCTCTGGCCCTGTATCGACTCCTGGCTCCAACCATAAGGCCTCACTACTGCTCTGATCACTAGGCCTGACCACCTCTGACCCAGTCTCTTTCCACTGTACAGTTCTTAAGGGGCCCAGAGAGAAGAGAAACTGAGGAAGGAAGTACCTGCACTGACACTCTACGTGAGGAATGGGTGCTACAGGATAGGCACAGGTATAACCTGTGACAATTTGGTTCCTAAAATATTTAAGTTATGCAGACCAGCAGAAAGGCTCAATAGGCAACCATTTAGAGACATCGATTTCTATTTTGCTTTCCAGCTCTTCTCACTCACACCACCACACAGCATGCAAGTGAAAAACCAACGACTGAAACAAATGCAGGATTAAAAGTAATGTCTCTTTGATAAGCTAATTTTGTTGTGTTTTGTTATAAAAGATTTGTCATATTAGAGGGACATTCATCCACCAAGATCTAACCGGCTCTAATCCTGATTATTCTGAAACCTGGAGAAGCACCATCTCATTGTGTCTGTTCTCAACTTCTTTCATTAATTAAGCTTGACTATAAAACTTTGGCATAAGTGCTGGCCAATAGATTACATGTTGTGCTTCCTCGTATTATTCAGTCTAATCAAGCAGGCTTTAGCCAAAGAGAGTTCTAACTCATCCACACATAGAAGCAGGCAAGTACTTGATTTTGTACAGCATAAGGGGAACTTTTGTTTGTGCTGAAGAAACAGCTTTTAGTAGAGTGGAATGGGTGTATTCTGTATTTGGCCTAAACACTCAAGATGGAAGGACAGGCTATGTTAGTATCAAAGAATATATATCTCAGATATTTTAGTGGTTTGTTAAACTCTCTAAATACTTAAAAAAAATTACTATGAGAAAAATATAGTAAAATGAAATGAATTGATGAACACTATTTAGACTAGCGCCTGTTGTATTCATTTAGATGGAATATATGGGCCAAAGGCACCATCCAACAGCAAACAAGGTTTGATATTCAGAGGCCTCAGCCTGCTTAGTACTATAGTGCACACACCGTTAAAATCCTTTTAAACCTTTTATTAAAAATACAGAAATGAAAAAGAGTTAAAGTATTTGAAATGTCAAATATCAAGACTTTCATTTTAACATTTGTTGGTCCCTTTCCCTTTAACTGGAGTTTTTAGAAGGCAAGAGCCCCTTGTTTAACAGGCTTTTAGATGGTATCAAAGATAGAAATACTTGTCTTTTGGGAGGAAAGGAGAAGAGACTAGTATTGAGACTGCTGTTAAAAGTCCAGTCCTGTTCCCTAGAAGACAAAACACGACAAATGCACAAAAGGGAAGAGAAAAGAACAGCAAAGAGAGAGAATGCAGATTCTGTCTTTGGAGTTGACTTTCAATTGCAACCTCACTGCTGGAAAAACACAGGCACAGCACACCTCTTACCCATTCCAAGACATGGCAAGCTTGTACCAGCATCAGGCTGTTTAGGTCACAGTACTGCTTTTAGTTGCCCCTTGCTGGTCAGAGGCTTACAGCAGTGTTGCAAAATATGCAGTCTTGGCCAGCTACACCAGACTCTTATCAGACAGGAGGAAAAATGGAGAGGGATAAGAAAGAGAAGAAATAAGGTAGGAAAGAAAGAAGGATACATTTGGTGGGAAGTGGCGGAGAGACAGTGTCTTACGTCCCAGGCGGCGTTCAGGATTCAGCTGGAGCTGATGATGTCATCTCGCTCCCTCTCTCTGGCCTGGTCCCATCAGGACATCTCCCAGGATTGGAATACAGAAGGTCCAGGTCCCAGGAGATGATGGAGGTGGCAGTCATGATTGCAAAACTCACTCACTCCCCTTCTTTGAGTCAGCTGGTGTAGTGGTAGCCTCCATTGGATTGTCTATTTTTCCCAGAAAGTTTCTCTTTTTTAAGAACCCCGAAAGGTGAAATAGCCCATCCCCTGATTATTTCTGACACACCAATTCTGGTTAATTGATTTTTTTCAGTGTCGCACCATTCTTGTTTAGCAGGTATGATCTTAACACAGTCCTTCAATTATATCAGTAGGTCTTTTTATTTGGACTAGTTCACTCTTTGTTTGGCTTCTGCACCATTTCCCATCAACATTTGTTGTTATAGGTTATTGTGACATTTCATGAACTTTCCCTTACTTTTCACAGTTGAGCTCCTAATTAGGGTAAATTTGTAGGCCCAACTATTACAAACATCTGAGCTAATGCAAGTCAACAGTTTTAATCTAAAATGGAGATCTGAGATCATACTTTAAATTGTGTAGGTACATGTTCTAATTTCTTTTAGACGGACTACAACAATGATACTCAGACCTCAGTGGTTCAGTAGCCAAATTAGCAATAAACATTAGCCAAAAGAGCCATTGTAGTGTGAATTCATTGTTTCATTTATTATAGTACTATATATTCATTTTTAAACCATATGACAGGGGAAATATATAAAAATACTGTGGCAAAATTGGCATTACTCATATTAATCTCACAGAAAAATGACTGATCAAGTATTATTTTAGCAACTATAATTGATTAATAACATAGTAAAAGCATCTTGATTTGTTAATTAATCATACAGTATTTTAATATCACATGCTGTAATGAACCGCGGAAGACACATTAAAGAGCCACTTGTGGCCCAAGAACCACAGTCTGAGTATCACTGAGCTAGACTAGCACATGATTAATGAATAGTTTTGGCTTAACTAAAGGCTTGCAAGCCCAAAATTTGCAATGTCAGATGCATCCCATCAAGCAAGTTCAAAAAGCAAAATCAGAACCAAACACAAATCTGGTGGTTTAAGCTTGGGAGTCATCTCTCCTAATTTATTTTCCCCTTCAAAGGTGGAGGTTACTAGTTTGCATTACAATTTTGCAGCATTCAATAGAGTGCAAAAACCCAGATGAATAAAATAGTTCACACATCACTGCATTTTTAATATCCGACTCAAAGCATTTCCAGCTGAGTCCTGTGGCTTTTGACTGCCAAATCATTCAATGAAAAAACAGTTACCTTTTCTGTAACTGGTGTTCTTCGAGATGTGTTGCTCATGTCTATTCCACAATAGGTGTGCGTGCTCGCCACGTGCACTGGTGCCAGAAGTTTTTCCCCTAGCAGTACCTGTAGGGGGAGTGCCCCTGGGACCCCTGGAATGGCACCTGCTTGGCACTGTATAAGGGGAGCTGCACGCTCCACCCATTCGCAGTTCTTTCTTGCCAGACAACTCCGACAAAGGGGAAGGAGAGTGGGACGTGGAATAGACATGAGCAACACATCCCGAAGAACACCAGTTTCGGAACAGGTAACTGTCTTTTCTTCTTCAAGTGATTTGCTCATGTGTATTCCACAGTAGGTGATTCCAAACTATATCTGTTGGAGGTGGGTAGGAATTCACAAGTTCCCAGGATGGAGGACAGCCCTGCCCAACCCGGTGTCATCCCTGGTTTGGGAGACGATTGCATAGTGTGAGGTGAACATGTGAACCGATGACCACGTGGCGACCCTACAAATGTCCTGCATGGGGACGTGGGCCACGAAGGCAGCCGATGAGGCCTGTGCCTGGGTTGAGTGTGCCTTCACAATGGGGGGCAGGGGAATGCCTACCAGCTCATAACAGGAATGGATGCACGAAGTGATCCAATTTGAAAGCTGCTGCGTGGAAATCGGCTGGCCCCTCGCGCACTCAGCCAACGCGACAAACAGTTGTGAGGACTTTCTGAATGGCTTAGTCTGCTCAAGGTAGAAAGCCAGAGCCTACTGCATGTTGAGCATGTGGAGGTGGCATCCCTCATTGGATGCGTGAGTCCTGGGACAGAGGACCAGTAGAAAAATGTCCTGACCGATGTGGTAGGCAGAGACCACCTTCGAGAAGAATGCAGGGTGTGGGCGGAGCTGGAACTTGTCCTTATGAAAGACCGTGTACAGCGGTTCAGAGGTCAGGGCCCTGAGCTCTGAGACTCGGCTGGCTGACATGATAGCAACCACATTCCACAAGAGGTGAGACCAGGAGTACATGGCCAGTGGTTCAAACGGCTGCCCCGTGAGACGAGCCGACACCAGGTTTAGGTCCCACTGTGGAACTGAGGGTCTAGAATACAGGAAAAGATAGTCTAGACCCTTAAGGAACCAGCCAGTCATAGCATGGGAAAACACTGTGTCCTCGCATCGGTGGATGGAAGGCCGATATGGCCGCCAGGTGTACCTTGATGGACGAGGGCACCAGGCCCTGGGCCCTCAGGTAGAGGAGGTAATCAAGGATAAGCTGAATTGGGGTGGTCACTGGGGAGACCCCCTGGTCTGCTGCCTACCTATAAAACCGGGACCACTTTGCCAAATAAGCGCGGCAAGTGGAGGGCCGTCTACTTTCGAGGAGGACATGCTGAACTTGCTCTGAGCACATCCTTTCCTCTCTACCTAGTCATTGAGCACCCAAGCCATGAGGTGAAGAGCCGCTAGGTTGAGATGGAGGAAACAGCCCTGGTCCTGTGAGAGCAGGTCCGGGTGGAGCGGCAATGGCCACGGTGGAGCTACTGCCAGGTCTGTGAGGGTCCTATACCAATACTGCCTGGGCCACACCGGGACAATTAGGAGGACTCGGGCCTTGTCGAACTTTATCTTCACCAGGACCCTGCTGATTAGAGGGAATGGGGGGAAGGCGTAGAGAAGCCGGCCTGACCAGGACAGGAGAAAGGCATTGGAGATAGCACCCCTCCCCAGGCACCCCTGGAACAGAACCAGGGGCATCACCGTCCTGCCGAATCGCAAATAGGTTCATCTGGGGAGTTCCCCACCTTCGGAAGAGCTAGTGGGCCACTTCCAGGTGGAGGGACCACTCATGTTGCGAGGAGAAGTCCTGCTCAAGCAATCCGCCCTCTCATTGTGGGCACCCAGTAAGTGGAAGGTGGACGTCATGGGCTATACCGAAGTCCCACAGCCTGAGTGCTTCAAGGCAGAGGAATGGGCCCTGCCTTGCCTGTTGATACAGAACATTGAGAGCATGTTGTTCGTGAGGACCCTGACTACCTTGCCCTCTGAGTGCGAGTGGAAGGCCATACACGCCAGCCACACCACTCTGAGCTCTTTGACATTTATGTGTAGGGTCAGGTCCTGAGCTGACCCCAGGCCTTGGGTCTGAAAGCTCCCCACATGGGCCCCCCAACCCAGGTCTGACACATTGGACATCTGCTCCAGCGACAGGGCCCTGTCCCTGAACAGGACCCCTTGGAGCATGTTATTCAGGGTGGACCACCATTGCAGGGAAGTAATCACAGTGTCCGGCCCGGTGAGGACCTTGCTCATCCTGTCCATGGCCTGGGAGAAATTCGAGGCCAACCAGAGCTGGAGGAGCCTCATCCTGAGTCTGGCGTGACAGACCACGTAGGTGCACACTGACATATGACCCAAGAGCTGCAGGCAAACCCTGGCTGTTTTCACTGGGAACCTTGTGATCAAGTCGATGAGATCTTTCAGGGTCTCAAATCTGTCTGGCAGGAGGGAGGCCCTGGCTGATGCTGCATCCAGGAGCGCCCCGACAGCCTCGGTCCAATGCATAGCATTTAACGTGGACTTGGTGTTGTTTACCAGTAGGCCCAAGGCGGTGCACATGGACAAGAGGAGCACCCCGTGATCCCTCACCTACAACTGGGAGGTGCCCTTGAGAAGCCAATCATTCAGATAGGGAAATATCTGCACCCCTGCCATCTGAGGTAGGCCGCTACTACCGACATACATTTTGTAAACACTCTGGGGGAAGTGAACAGCCCAAACAGGAGGACTGTAAATTGATAATGATTTTGTCCCAGCACAAAATGGACGAAGCGCCTGTGCCCCCCCGAATACGTGGATGTGGAAGTATGCGTCCTGTACATCGAGGGCAGCATACCAGTCCCCAGGATCCAGGGAGGGGATGATGGAGGCCAGGGAGACAATGCAGAACTTGAGCTTCACCATGTGCTGGTTCAGACCCCATAGGTCCAGTATGGGCCTGAGACCCCCTTTGGCCTTCAGGATAAGGAAATAATGGGAATAGTACTCCTTGCCCACGAACTCCATGGGTACCGCCTCTATCTCTCCTAGTCCCAGGAGCTGGCCCACCTCCTGCTCACGCAGAGCTTCATGTGGGGGTCCCCCAGGAGGGATGGGGGCGGGGGGTAGTTGGGCAAGGAGGAGGTAAACTGGAGGGTGTAACCCTGAGAGATGGTGTTGAGGACCCATCAGTCTGAAGTGAGCCGAGACCATTCCAGGAGGCAAGCACACGACCGGTTGGAGAAGGGAAGCTTTATTGGGGTTGGATCCCTGACGAGGACTGGTGGGTTGCCCCCAAGCATCCCATCAAAATCACCTTTTCCCCGCTTGCCTGCCCTTGGAGGGTTCAGGCTGAGGGGCAGGCTGAGACTGCCTGTAAGGGCGTCTCTTATAGTCCCGTTGCTTCCTATGGGTGACTTCATACTTCGGGAGGGCAGCCGGGGTCAGTGTCTGCTGTGGCTTGAATTTAGGTTGTGCTGGAGCTGAAACATAGAGACCCAGAGTCTGGAGGGTTGTGTGGGAGTTCTTCATGCCATGCAGCCTTGTATCTGTTTCCTCCATGAACAGAGCTTTCCCATCAAACAAGAGATCCTGCATGGAAGATTGCGCCTCACTGGAGAGCCCAGACAGTAGGATCCATGACATCTGTCTCATGGACACCGTGGAGGCCACTGAACGTGTGGCCATGTCCACAGCATCCGAGGCAGCCTGCAGGGAAGTCTGAGCTGCCATTGCCCCTTCCTCCACCAGCGCTCTGAACTCCTTCTTATCTCACTCCTAGAGGGAGACCTCAAATTTAGGCAGAGAGCCCCATAGATTAAATTCAAACCGACCCAAGAGGGCTTGATAGTTTGCCACTTGTAACTGGAAGCTCAAAGATGAATCCATTTTTCTTCTGAAAGAGTCCAGTCTCCGAGAGTCTTTGTTCTTTGGGGCTGGGGCTGGCTGACCCTGTTGTTCTCTGTTGTTGACTGACTCGACCAGGGAATTGGGTGCTGGGTGGGTATATAGGTACTCATACTCTTTAGTGAGTACAAAGTACTTGCATTCTGCCTTTTTTGATATAGGGGCCAATGAGGCCGGTGTTTTCCACAGGGCATTTGAAATTTTAGCCACCCCTTCATGGAGCGGCAAGGCCACCCTACCCGCTGCTGATGGGGACAACACGTTGAATAAGGAGTCCGAGGGCTCCTCTACATCTTCTGTGTGGAGGTGGAGGCTTGCTGCCACCTTCTTTAAGAGCTCTTGGTGGGCTCTGAAGTCCTCCTGCGGTATGGAGGGAGGCAGGGCCGCAATCGCCTCCTCAGGGTGGGGCTAAGAGGCCAGTGCGGTGGTTTGGGTTTTGGCCAGCACTGGAGGATCCACCACTTGGTGGGACTCCGGGTGCAGTACTGAGGACAAGCGTCCCACCAACTCTTTTGTAGGGGGTCTGAAGAAGGAGGCTGACAGTGCCTCCAAAGCTCCAGTCACCAAGCAAGCTCCCATCTGGGGCTGCACTGGAGGCCACAGTGCCCATTGGTACCATTGGGCCGGCCATGACGCTCAGTGCCACTGCAGCTGCTGTGGCACCGGCTGGGCTGGCTGCCTGGGTTGACCAGTCCAACCCATCGAAGGATGGCTATGAATGGAAACCGGGTTGGCGTAGGATCCACTGCTGTCTCTCGACTGATAGGAGTGGAGGTGCCGGGATCTGCAACGGTCATGGGACCGTGTTCTTGACGTGGTGGACCGGTACCGACGGTAATACCTGCTCTGCGAACGGCCTTGGCGGGCAGACCTGCATCACCGATCGACACCTGGGGCTGCAGTGCCTTGGTGGAGACTTGGAGCAAGAGCCCAAGTGGGAATGGCATCAATGACTGTGCCATGACCGACTGCGGTACCTTCTCCAGGACGAGGACCAACAACGACGTCCACCGCGGTCCCTTCGATGTCCACTCTCTGAGGAAGACAGGTGCTGCGAGTCCTGACCAGACAGAACCAGCCCGAGAGTCTGGTTGGTGTCGAGGGCGATCCACGTGGATCCTAGCCCGAGCAGACACTGAGGAGTGATTGGCATCGGGAACATTCCCTCGACTGAGAACGGTACCGAGCCGGGAGCAACTGTGAAGATCCCAGCAGTGTCTTGCCTCTGGAACGCTGACATCGGCGGTGCTCCGGGAGTCGGCATGGACAAGACATCCCGGGCCGCCTGGAGGGCTTCAGGCATGGATGGCATCTGGAGAAGCCTGTTCCAAAGGGCTACTCTGCTTTACGTGAGTTGGAGGCCTATGGCCCAGTGGGCATCAAGGACTGCCCTACGTGGGCCTAGCCTCTGTCCCAGACTTCCCTCGGTGCCGCTGCAAAGAGGGAATCTTCTTGGCCCTCTTGGTGTGCTCTGTGGATGGGGAGCGGTGCCGACTGGTTGATGGCACCGGCGGATCACCATGTACCAATACCGTGGTGCCCAGTACTGGTTTGGAGCGGTGTGCCGGGGTCGGGGTCAGCACCAACTCCATCAGAATGGCTTGGAGCCTAATGTCCCTTTCTCTTTTGGTCTGAGGCTTAAACGATTTGCAAATCTTGCACCTCTTGCTGATATGGGTTTCTCCCAAGCAGTGCAAACAGTCTGCGTGTGGGTCGCTTCTTGGCACAGAACGCCAGCAAGAACTGCACGACATAAATCCCAGGGCTCGGGGCACACCCCGGCTTGAGATCACTAACTAAACTAAACTAACTACAGGTACTAAACGAATGAACTGTTCTGGGGACGAGCTACAGCAAAGCTGGAGCAGAGCAGTTCTGACGCACCTTCACTGGCGGCAAGAAAAAACTGAGGGTGAGGGGAGTGCGCAGTTCCCCTTATACCGCGCCAGGCAGGCGCCACTCCAGGAGTCGCAGGGGGCGCTCCCCCCTATGGGTACTGCTAGGGGAGAAACTTCCAGCACCAGTGCACATGGCAAGCACACACACCTATTGTGGAATACATGAGCAATCACTTGAAGAAGAACAGTAACTTGTATCACTAAATGCCTCGTACTTTATTCAGCATGATTTACAACAAATGACCTGCTCACATGGGAAAGACTGCAATGAGCAGAGTTAAAATTAGTTACAAAAGAATGCACAAAAAGGGAGTCTCACCACAACCTGAGAACATGTGCCAACACAATTCCTGCACACTTAGACAGTTAATTCTTTTTATACCTTATTTTAAAGAGCTGGTGATGTTTCTACAACTGGAAGAAACATTGGCCAAGAAGAAGGTGGTTGTGTTTTTTAATCCTCATGCAGAGACAAGATGCCAAAAGGCTAGAACAAAATCCAATTAGACTTTTTCCAACAGTGTGCTTCAAAAACATCACACAGAGGCTACACCATTTTCTTATGCATCGTATATAATTTTTCCTCCACTTCTGATTCTGATGAAAGTTTGATTCATACCAGATTGGTGATAATTATTTCTAAGTCAGATGTCCATCACAAGAATTCTCACTTTGATGGAAAACAAACAAAAAAGATAGTCACTGAGCTGGAATTCACTTGGAGAAGTCAGATAAGAACATAAAAAATGTGGACAACAGAATGAAGTCAGTGAACCAACATGTTGCAAAGCTCGTCATGTTATACTGGAGATTATTTAAAGAACAGCAATGCAAGATCACTGCTTTGGAAATCAGGTAATCTAGAGAGAAATTCAGGTTCTGAGGACTACAGCAGATAAAGAAAGTCCTGAATTAAATCCTTTCCTGGAAGGCACAATGTCATCAGTCTTGCAGCTGGATGTGAAAGATTATTCTAAAAGTAAGCAGTATACCTGAAGGATCCCCGAGAAGGCAAATAATGAAGTTCAGAAGAGGCTGAGCTGCTAGGTTTTGCTATTCTGAATATATCAAATCAGTGCACTACCTAAAAATCCATCTAATATATTACACAAATCCTTCAGTGATCAAAGGAAAACCCCATGAGTCCAGAATCAGACCCTTCTGAATTCTATACCAGGGCAAAACCCAAATGATAGTAAACACAGTGCTGAGCTATTTCCAGGACACTGGTGATTGCTTCAGAAGTCACATTAAATTGAATTTGGAAGTTGAGCTCCTGAAGGGTAGATCAATGATTGTTCCTCCCTTTCTCAGTCTGAGGACTGAGGGAAAGCAGCTATCTCCTTGCTAAGGCAGACAGTCAAGGAAGGTCGGCATCTACAATTTAGTCTTAGCTTTTTAAAGGAATATTTATTTGGATTTATAAGAACAGACGAAAAAAATTCCTCTCTCATAAGGATTTATTTCAAGAAACTCTTTTAGTATAGACTAGTAATCAGAGAAGTAAACTTGGAATTATAAGAATTACTGTGGGTGTATTGGACTTGGCGCTTAATTACCATTAACTAGAGGAAGGGAAATGCAGAGTAGACAGGCTATCAGTGAAACAAACTTCAGAGAGTTTCTTTCTCAAAAATTCATCTCCTGATTGGTGTCTCTGACTAACTTAATTGAGACCAGGCATTGCACACGGTAACAAAAACAATCTGAAAAAGTGGTCCTCTAAATAATTGCACTTTACGTACAAAATAAAAGCTGTATTAATAAGTGAAACAAGAACTTGTAGCAAATGGCAACATTAGTTCTAATGTGAACATACCCAGGACGGTGCTAGCACAGCATCAAGTGACTCAATGGTAAAAACTGAATAGATGAATAAAACATGCTTTGTTTTCTCATTAATGCAAATAAAAATAAATAGAAAAAAATTCACAGCTTTTTCTCTGGCAGAGACCTGCCCTGTAATTACATGTGATTTTTCTACACTACCATCTCTCCTTAATCTGACAGGGTGATTTCCTACAGAACTATTCTTGTATTGGGTTAAGAACAGGATATAAGAATATCCTTAATGGGTTACATAGGTAAATTAATTTTAAAAAGACCTCAACAGAGTTATCATGAGTAAGATGTCTGTGCATAAATGAGTCTCAAATTGCTTCACAGCGATTGCTTCACAGGTACAGTATCCACCAAAGAATGATGTAAATCAGAGAAGCAGGAACTGCTGAAAGTACTTGATTAACCATGAGAATGAACCTGCCTCGGCATCTTTTTTGTTTAACACTACTAAAGAACAAGTTTTCAGTCCTTAGAAACAGAAACAAGATGTTTTGTTAATAAACCTGTGAACTGATTAGCAGCAAATTGCAAATGATTCTCAAAACTATTTTCCCAGTATCTTTGAAGGCTTAGTGATCTTCCTGCAGTCCCCTCATAGGCAAAACTTCCAAAGAGTTGAATTAGATGTCTTTCCTATATAACAGGGGTTCTCAAACTGGGGGTTGGGACCTCTCAGGGAGTCATGAGGTTATTACTTGGGGGGTCATGAGCTGTCAACCTCCACCCCAAACCCCACTTTACCCCCAGCATTTATAATGGTGTTAAATACATGAAAAGTGTTTTTAATTTATAAGGGGGGGTCTCACTCAGAGGCTTGCTATGTTAAAGGGGTAACCCGTAAAAAAGTTTGAGAGCCACTGCTTTATAAGGAATAGTGGACTGAGGCATTAATGACTGAGGCATTATCATGGATGTGATAAGTGACATGGAGTCTCTACAGGGAATTACAAGTCTCATCTTGTAACCTGCTCTGATTACATTCAGTCTATTATGCTCCTCTGCTTCTGCACAGGAAGAAAGGTAGTTTATTTTAAATGTCCGGAAAGAAAAAATATGATTTTAATGTTTTGTTTTAATTTCATTCTTATATTATTGTCAAAAAAGTAGACAGACACTAGAGAACAGCAAACAAGACACTCAACAAGAAAATTTAAAAAGAGAGAGACATGTGCAGTGCCTGATGGGTATAGGGCTTTTTAAAATTACTAAATAGAACAATTTTTAAAATAAGCTATGGGAATAAAACAGCAGAAAAAAGTCAAGCCCTCTCTGAAGTTTGATGGGTCATATTTTTGACTACTTTTTAAACAAGTAAAATCCATGTATTTATGTCTGAATACTAGTGACACCATAACAAAATTTTCAAAAGCCTTCTCAATCCATCACTAACTTCAAGCACTCAGCAGCTGATCTCCCAATGATTTGCAGCATTCAATTTAACCATTTCCTCACTGGTCAACCCCTATTACAAAGACCTTCCACCATTCCTTCCATGATAACTTTCTCAATGTTATTTTCATCTCTATCCTTTATGTGACTAAAGTACCTAAGTTTAAGTCTGTTGGTTTCTGAAAGCAGGGTCTGCTTCTCTGCAATCATATTTCTAATATAAGCATTTGTCTTCTTTTCCATCCAGAACATACACAAAAATCTTTGCCAGCCCACATCTCAAAGGCTTCAATTTTCTTCTTGTCAAAGCAGCATTAATTTCCCATGATTCACATTCATAAATCACTATGGAAAAAATTAGGCTTTTCACCAATTGAACCTTTGTACATTTCAAGATGCCATGGCTTTTCCAAACATTCATAAGGGATGCCATGGCAGAGCAACCCATTCCTAGTCTTCTGGTTTCTTTAGAACACTTTCTTGGGTTAGATATATATGTTCCCAGATAACTGAATTCATCTACTGCCTTTACAACTTGACCATTAATTGTGATGTCCAATTGCATTTTAATTGTGAAGTGTTTGAGCTTGCAAAAAAACACAATGAGAAAGACAATGGTTTGACAGCTGAAGAATATGGGAGAGCGTAAAAGAAACTGAGGAGACAGATCCAAAGGCAGACTAGAAGAGACAAGACTTTATAAGGACAAAATGAATGGTACTTGAGAATTACAAAGACAATAATAATACAAAAGGTATGTTTACAGTGGTCAGATGTCTTACAAAAAATGTTTTCTGTTGTAATGCGGTGTCTCTGGGCAGGAGCGGCGCCAGGGTTTCTGACGCCCTAGGCGGACGGCCGTTTCGCTGCCCCCCGCGGCTCCAGTGGAGCTGCCACAGTCGTGCCAGCAGGCGGTCCACTGGTCTAAAGGCTCCGGCGGACCTGCCACAGGCATAACTGCAGTAGGTCCGCCGCAGCCTTTAGACCAGCACACTGTCCGCCGGCACAACTGCGGCAGCTCCACCGGAGCCGCCACAGCAGCAGACCATCCGCCAGCATGACTGCGGTAGGCCCCCCGGAGCCACGTGCAGCCCCCCCCGGCAAAATTGCGCCCCCCAAAAATTCTGGCACCCTAGGCCATTGCCTAGGTCGCCTAAATGGTAGCACCGGCCCTGTCTCTGGGCTCTGTAGTTCCCAATGGAAAGCCCTGTAGGGTCCCACTACACCCTACCCCAGGAGCAGTGAAGATGGGTTCTCCAGGCATGCCTAGAGAGGCCTCACAGAAGCAGTCAAACACAGCCCAGCAGGCTCAGCTAAAAGGAGCAACAGGATTTTAGCAGCTCAGTTCCCATCTAGGACGAGAGGGGAAAGGAAGGCCATGTGGGCGCTTGAGGGATAACCAGAGTTGGTTCTGGCTGTATTTGTTTAAGCTGGGTTTCCTGAGACAAAGAGGACTTACAAACCTTAACCTCAAGGTAAGGGTGAACATAAAATAGGCCAAGTAGAAAAAGGCCAAGGGAAGAAGCAGCAATGTACTGGTGTACCTGCTGTTTTTAGGGTCCCTGAGTTAGAACCTGTAGGAGTAGGCAGGCCTAGGTTCCCCTGCAAGCCACAGTGGCAAAAATCCCAACAAGGGGACAACCCTGAAGAACCTAGCGAGGATGATGGGATTGTCAATTTATTTAACTCTTTGCTACCTCTAGAAGGGGTACCACCCTACCTGAAAGGAAGGATTACTATCCTGGCAGCCACCAAGGAGCACATTCTGTCTCCGACCCAAGGAAGACTGTGTAGGAGACCTGTGAGCCTCCAGCAACTGAGGGGGTGAGGGAGAGACGTTGTGGGGTTTGGCTTCAGCAAACTCATGGCTGCCCTGCGCAAAGAACCCTGGGACTACAGCAGGACGCTGCCCAAAATCCACGAGAGGACACCACAGGAAGAAAGCTACCCCAGCAAACTGGACTATAGGGGCCACACCTCAAACTGAAGGGACGCCAAGGCAGTGGATTCAGATTCCCTACTTGGAGTTCCCCCCATTCAGGATCAACTCAGAGGGCACTGGGCTCAGTGGAGTGGGAAGTCCTAGGTCCCCGTACTCCCACTGCCTGAAAGACTGAGGCACTTTGACCAGAAAAACAAAGGGCCGGCAGGCAGGCGCACCAACCACTGGCCCACCTGGTCCTCCAAGCACCCTGTTACCGACCTATAATACAGGATGACAGAGAGTATGGAATCAGAGCCATCAATCCTGTGAGAGCAGGTGGTGCATGCTATTATGAAAATGAAACTTGGGAAAGCACTAGCAATTGATAACATATCAGCAAAATAGTTAAAAGTGATTGGTGACCAAGCTCTACATTTTGATTCATGCCAAACTATTTTTCAGTGACTTAAACAGAAAAAGAAGTCACAAGTTTAGCACTTGTATTAAGAAGGAAAATCCATTCATATAGCTTTTGTCTCCAAAATTAAGTAATACTATTTGCACTGGGTAAGAATTGCTTTTCCTAGGTCAGCAAGAACACTAACATATTAAACTACCAGGAATTTCAAAATTCTGCCAAGTTAGGCCTCAAAAGCTCACTGAGCTAAAGCAAACAGATGTTCTATTATGCAGATTGGCTACTGTAAGTATTTTTAACTTTCCTCATGGTGAAATAATTTGGCAGTTCTTGGGGTTGTTCAACTGGATGCTTTTGTCAACACTGCATTAAGAAGCAAAGCTGTGCTAATACACGAGGAAGACAAAAGAAAATTCAACAAGGTAACAGATTTCACTTTAAAGTCCCCTGGAGCATACTTTAAATCAAAATAAGTAAATGATTATAAAAGACATTGTGCATGAGCTTTTGTTTCTATATTCATTATATATAAAATTTCTTAGGACAATCATTAAAAGCACTGAGTTCTTTTGCATCACTTTTTTTAAACAAATAACTATAGATAAGTCAAACTGAGATCAAAATCCTGTTGGGCATTCTCAGTTTTCAACTACCCTGTTCTATTTGCTCCCTGTGAAGCATCTGACAGGATAGTGGACTAGATGGACCATTGGTCTGACCTACTATGGCCATTCTTTTGTTCTTACAGTCTAAATAGACAGACAAAACAAGTTCAGAGACCCAGACAAAAGCTCCATTTTATTAAGTGTTACTAAAATAAAAAGAGCCTTTAACTGAAATGGATCAGTGTTGTGGACCTCACAGAAGCAAATAAAGAATAGGCAGAAAGAACAGCTGCCTTGTGCAGTGGGATTGGGAAGGAGTTACGAGTGTGGGTATGGCATCAAAGAAGACATGAAAATGAGAGATAAAGAATGAGACAAAGTGATAAGTGGGATCCCATAAATTTGCTTCTGGTTAATTTCAGTGAGTCCCTCCCTATTTCTTGTAATATTGGTGAAGGGGAACAACCCTTAAAGAAGAAACATTATAGAGATTGTTAGATTTCAGTTAAGATCATTAGCCCAAGTCTTTCACCTGTGATCATATGTAAACATTCCCAAACTTCCTGATGCATCCAAAAGCTCCAGTCTATAGGGCCCAATCATGCAAAGACTTAAATCTAGGCTTACCTTTACATAGTGTCAGTAACTCAACTGAAGTCAATAAAATTACTCACAGTGCATAAAATTAAGCATGCAAACAAGTCTGTGCAGGATTGGGGTCTAAATCTAAAGCAAGAGATGGGGTTTGAGGACTGACAAACAGGAGCTCCAGTTCTAGTCTCTGCTCTCATGAAGGCTCTCTATGGTACGTCACTTCTCTTCTTCAGTTTCCTCATCCATAAAAAGAGGATAATAGTACTAACCCTGTGTCATCAGAGTGCTGTAGTTTGTGAATATTAGATGTTTGTAAAGCACTTTGAAAATAAAAGGCTTTATCCAGGAGTCCTTACTCAGGCAGAACTTCACTTCAAGTCACTATACATTCTGCCTAAACACTTCAAGATTTGGCCCAAAACATCAAGTAAGCATAATTATTTAATAATCACAATACCAGTGGTTAAGGATAATTAAAAGGCTAGTTTTATCGCCTCCAAATGAGTCATGAGAAGATCACTGAAATAAAGTAGCCTTTGTTTACATACTGCCTTTTAAGTTAAAAACCTATCTCAAATGTTTTGATCAAGATCTCTAAATCAAGCAATATTTCAGTGGTTCTCAAACTGGGGGTCAGGACCCCTCACGGGGTTGTGAGGTTATTACATGGGAGGGCATGAGCTGTGAGCCTCCACCCCAAACCCTGCTTTGCCTCCAGCATTTATAATAGTGTTAAATATATTTTAAAATGTTTTCAATTTATAAGGTGGAGGTCACACTCAGAGGCTTGCTATGTGAAAGGGGTCACTGCTACAGAAGTTTGAGAACCACTGCACTATTTTGTTCATGTCTCCTTCTAGTGGCAGAATATGAAATAAGTCACTCAAATGCACTTTTGTTATTTCTTAAAACCTTGCAGAATACTGCAGTTCTATTGTCACCTGTGCTGAGGGGGAGGGGTGACTTGCTCTTATATCAAATTATTCAGAGAAAAAAACCCAACAACACTTGGAACTGAAAAGGCCCATGCACTCTGCTCCCCACCTACCACCCACAGAGTTAGAATTCATGTTGTTTGTAATCTGCCTTGTATTCCTGGAATAAAGGCAAAAGTGCTCCAGAATCTTTTCTGCATTTGGGGCTGCTCCTCTCCAGGAGTCTAACTGCTCATTCACTAGTAGCTCTGGGTAACTGCTCCTCAAACTGATTGACTGATTACAGGCTGTGGTTGGTAAATCTCCTGTCTCTGGCAGCCATCACCTACATTTTCAGTTCAGCCTTTGAAAATGAGGCTCTCTGGCTGTAAACCCCTGGTGAGCTCCAGTCCCGTAGCTGCTTCTACAGCACGCGTATGCAACCAGCACTAGTGCTGAAGGCACCATACAAGCTCATTTTCAGTGGCACTCACGCTGCCCGGGTCCTGGCCACTGGTCCAGCGGGCTCTGCATTTTAATTTAATTTTAAATGAAGCGTCTTAAACATTTTAAAAACCTTACTTACTTTACATACAACAGTAGTTTAGTTACATATTATAGACTTATAGAAAGAGAACATCTAAAAACTTTAAATTTATTACTGGCACGCAAAACCTTAAATGAGAGTGAATAAATCAAGACTCAGCACAGCACTTCTGAAAGGCTGCTGACTCTTCTTCTAGACTAACCCAGCTCGCAAGGCCCCTGGCCAGGAGCAGAGGTAGGAGGCTACTAGAAGTTCTCAAGAGACATGAGCTGTGTGTCTAAATGACTAGGGATACAAGGCTGGGCAGCAGTGGGCCTGCAGACATATCACGTAAGCTCACTGGGCACAAGTGTGCTGAGGTCTGGGATGGCCCCCTGGACCTCCGGGAGGCAGCTCACAGCCTAGGACCAGTCCCCCAGTAAGCCTGTGTCTCCGGCTGTACCCCTGCTGCGGAGAAAGCCCTGGGGCCACATCACCCTGATGCCGGCTGACCGCCCCGCCCTCTCACCTGCCGGCTCACGCCCCCCCGCACTCCCTCCCTCCCACCACCGCTCGCTTGGCAGCCAAGAACTCCCCTCTCCTGCCGCCCGGGACTGCCAAGCGCTACCCAGGGCCAGTTCGGCCTAGTAGAAGCTAGGAGACGCTTGGACTCTCCCCACAGGCGACCCTGGGGCCGGATGAAACCTCCAGCAAACCGCCTCCCCCGCCCTGCGAGCTGCAGCCCGTTCCCTGCCCTCGCAAGTGGCTGGAGCAGGACTTCGCTGCTCCGAGCCTCCCGCCGCGGAGGATCAGACCTGAGCCTTTGGGGGCGGGACCTTCCCGCATCTAAGATGGCGGCGGCTGGGCCACGTGGTGCGCGCTGAGCTTCTGGCTCGCGGCGGGGTGCAGGACATGGCGGCGGTGGCGGGAGCTGAGGAGGAGGAGGAGGAGGTGGGTACGAGTCCCCAACAACGGCGCAGGTATCAGGTGTCTGCGTCTGTGCTCAGGCTCCTCGCTGCTGCCTGGCCTGATGAGTGGCGGCGGTGTTTGGCTGCCCCTGCTGCCGGGAGCTCACGTCGGGCAGCCCGAGGCTGCGGGCCCCGGCGCTTCCTCTCCTTGCTGCACCTTGTACAGCACCAGAGCCCCGGGCGGGGCTGGCCCCGGAGGGTGTTTGGCCAGGCGGGAAGCGAGGCTGGGCACGGCGGGACAGTGAGATGTCAATGACAGAGGGTGAGCGGGAGCCCTCACTCCTATTTTCCCGCAATATTTACACCAGATTGGGCATCAGCGCTGCCTGCTTCCCCGCACAGCCCTGCGGCTGTGCCCCTACCCTAGGGCAAGGCGGCAGTCATGCTCCCCGCGCTTCAGTCTTTGCTTTCTCTGGCCTGGCCTGCAGAGCGTATTGGAATCGAGACTGAACGCTGCTGGGAGCAGATGTGGTGATCGCAGACATGCTGCTGTGTGAAATGAATAGCGAGATAGTACATTGCTTTGATGTCATTCTGCCTCTTCCCTCTTGGGTTAGCTGGTACAAAGCTGGGCATGGTTGAGCCTGCTGCAAACTCACTGCTACTACCTGTTACTTCTGGGGAAATTCTATGCCACTGCATGTGTGCAGAATTAATTTTCCCCACAGATTTCTTTCAGGGAAAGAGAAGCTGCAAGAGCAGCCAGGCCACTCCCTAGTAACACAGGGACATTGTTTCAGTTACCTGGAGCAGCTGGCAGAGAGGTAAAGCACTGCAGGCATGGGAACACCCCAGCCAGTGGCTCCTACCCTGAGCCAGGATCAGCTGCTAGTCCTGTCTGGGCTGGAGGCAGGAGAGGATGGGACTTCCTCTTCTTCTGCAAGGAGTGGCTGAGGCTATGTCAGACCCACCCCCAGAAACCTCCCCTAGCTGTAAGAAGCTCAGCATCCTCCCCCCATCACTCCTCAGCTGTGGGGGGAGGGGCCACTGTATGGGGAGCTGTTTGCCCATCCACCCAACCCCTGTGCATCCAGACCTCCCATATCCAGACACATGTAGTACATCCAGAATTCCCTTAGCCCTCCATACCCGAACCCCACCCCAGTGAACCTCAGTCCCTACATCTGGAGTCCACCTGGACCCAGACCCTTTGCCTCCGGACATCTGCACCTAGACCACTGTCCACTAAGCTGCAGGGCATCAGGGTGGGGGGTTGAGTGCAGGCATCACCCTGAACCCCCACATTCAGACCCCCACACCACTGACTCCCAACTAGCTGCACCCAGACCCCCACACCTCCAGCATCCTGAGACCCCCCCCCCCACCAAGACCCCTTCACTGAGTCCCAGCCACCTTCACCTCAAAGCCCCTGTAGAGTCCTGTTGCCCCTACACCTGGAAACACCCCACCTCCAAACGAGCCTCTGTGCATCCAGATTCTCCCATACCTGGACCCCTCACTGAGCTGCCTGCACCCAGATTGTCCCACACACAACCCTCTCACCCCACACCTGGATCCCCTCACGCTGAGCTCCTCCACACTTGGATCCTGCCTGTCCCACAACTGGTGCACCTGGCACAGAAGAGCAGGGCCCTAGCGTGTTTCTGGGGCAGACCTGGTCTTGTGCTGTGTCAGGGTCAGATGTAGCCTCACTGCTGAGTCCATGTCCTGGGAGTGTGGATGCTGCAGGTGATCTTCCAGCTTCGTGCAGCCAATGGCTTGTGCTCCCCACTGCCATGCTGGAGCCTCTGCATTTATTTATTAACAAATAAAACTTACAGAATTTTAAAATATTATGCACAGAATTTTTATTTTTTTGGTGCAGAGTGCCCTCAGGAATAACCTATGGATCTGCTACCTTGTCTGTTAGCACAGACTCATAGAAATGTTGGGCTGGAAGGGACCTCGAGAGGTCATCTAGTCCAGCGGTTGTCAACCAGGGGTCTGTGAGCCCTTTCAAGGGAGCCGTGGAGCCCTGCAGCTGTAGCCCCGATCCCTGGTGTCTCATTGGTTTCCCCCACAGGGCTGAAGCTGGGAGGCGTGGGGCTGAATCCCGGAGCCCTGGTACTCCCGGTGCGGCAGAAGCCCTGAGCCCATGGGCAGAGTTGGGGACATGGAGGCATTATTCCCCTCCCCCCAAAAAAACCTGCAGCACAAGAGCACAGCAGCCCTGGGGCAGCTCCCCTCCCTGGCCAGGTCGGAGGCAGGAAGCTGGAGCCACGCAGTGTGGGGCAGCTGCTGCTGCTCTCGCTGGTGCCATGGAGCAGGCAGGGGCAGCATTCCCTCCTCTCCTTCTGATTCCCCAGGTTGAAGCTGCTCCTCAGCTCCCAGCCCCTTTTGCTCCTGCAGAGGCAGCCGGTAAGAGCCCACCCAGGTGGGGAGACCTAGCTCCATGGCTGGCAGACCTTTCCGGGAACAGGGATCGTAGGGGAGTCCTCACAGCGCACAGACCTTAATACTCCTCTCACTACACCCTGAGCTACCCCCTGTCTGCACACCGCCCCTAGCACCCCTCTCCCTGCACTGAGCTATCCCCCTGCCTACACACAGTTGCAGCCAGCCCTCTCTCTGTACCCTAAGCTATCCCCTCCCTGCACCCAGCCCCTAGCCACCCCCTGTGTGCATAGGCATTGACTTCCCCTCTTCCCGGTGGGTGCTCGACCCTGCCCCTGCACTGCCCTCACCCTGCCCCCATTTCACCCCTACCCCAAAGTCCCTGCCCCCTTCCTGCCCCCTGCCCCGTCTCTTCTCCTCCTCCTCTTCCCTGAGCATGCTCTGTCCCCACTCCTCCCCCTCCCTCCTGGAAAGTCCTAAATACGTCAAGCATGTTAGGCGGCAGGGTGGCGGGAAGCGCTGGGAGGGAGGGAGAGGAGCGGGGATGCATTGCATGTTGGGGGTGGAGAAGGGAGCTTGGAGGGGGGAGCTTGGCTACTGGTGGGTGCAGAGCACCCAGTAATTTTTCCCTGTGGGTGCTCCAGCCCCAGAGCACCCATGGACTCAGCACCTATGCCTATGTGCACACAGCACCAGCTATACCCTCCCTGCATCTTGAGCTACACTGTCTGCACACAGCCCCTAGCTACTCCCTCCCTGCACCCTAAGCTGTTTTCAAACTTTTTGAGCTAAGCCCTACACCTTTGAATTATAGTTTTTGGTTGTCTGTTCCCCTCCCCCCCAAACCAGACAGGCTGGGTGGCCTGCTGAGATGAGTCAAGTGGTGGAGGTGGCACTCCCTCACTGTTCCCCAATAGAAGTCAAACTACGCGTATGCCCAAGGCCTGTGCCCTGAGACCTCCCCTGCCACTGCTGGGCCGTGAAGTTTTATAGCATGTCAAGGGGGGCCTCAGAAAGAAAAATGTTGAGAACCCATGATCTAGTCCAGCCTCAGTGCTGAGATAGGATCAAGTAAACCTAGACCTTCCCTCACAGATGTTTATCTAACCTTTTCTTAAAAGCCTCTGCTGATGGGGATTTCACAGCCTCCTTTGAAAGCCTATTCTAGAAGTTAACTAGTCTTGTCATTAGAAAGTTTTTCCTACTAGCTAACCTACATCTCGTTTGCTGCTGATTAAGCCCATTATTTCTTACCTTACCTTAAGTGGACATGGAGAACAATCCATCACTGTCCTCTTGTAACCGCCCTTTGCATATTAGAAGACTGTTATCAGGATTCCCCACCCTTCTTTTTTCTAGAGTAAACATGCTCAGGTTTTTTTAACCTTTCCTCATAGGTCAAGTTTTCTAAACCTTTTAGATGGTTGTTGCTTTCACCTTGACTCTCTCCAGTTTATCCACATCTTTGTTAAAGTGTGGTGCCCAGAACTGGATACAATACTCCAGCTGAGGCCAGGTCACTAGTGCCAAGTAGAAAGGGACAGTTATCTCCTGTCCCTCTCAGGTGAAACTCCTGTTAATACACCTCAGAATATTAGCCTTTTTTGCAACTGCGACACGTAGTTGGCTCTCATTCAGTTTGTGATCCATTGTAATCCCGAAACCATTTTCAGCAGTACTACTATTATTTCCCATTTTGTAGTTGTGCATTTGATTTTTCGTTCCTAAGTGCAGTACTTTTCACTTGTCTTTATTTAATTTCATCTTACTGATTTCAGACTAATTCTGCAATTTGTCAAGGTAATTTTGAATTCTCATCCTAGCCTAGCCCATTCTCCAAAGTGATTGCAAGCCCTCCCAGCTTGGTGTCATCTGCAAATTTTATAAGCATACTTTTGATGTTTACAAATGGTAACATTTTATAGCATAGAGCAGCAAGCCTTTGAGGCCCTAGAAGAATGCAGGTTATGACAGAGGCTTTTATAATGTGGACACCAGTCAGCTAGGAAGTGGACTGACACCAGTTCATTTCACACAGGATACTGGAACTGGTGTTATTTGTATTACGATAATACCTAGAGTGCACAACTGAGATCCCAACTGTGGTAGGCACTGTACAAACGTGCAAGATGGTCCCTCCCCCAAAAAGCTTACACAAGATACTCCAAGAGTGGAAGGGGGAAACCGAGGTACAGAGAGGCGAAATGACTGCCCAAGGTCACAGAAAGTTAGTGGTGGAGAGCGAAGCAGAACTCAAGTCTCCCAAGTCCATTTGGTACTTTATCCATTACACTGCATTGCCTCTCCAATGGGGTCATGTTTTAAAAATCTTCCAGTTATAACAAAGTTGGTTTTTATTTGAGATGTTTATTTTTGTGATAGTAGAGAACTGTGATGGCAAAGCCAGATTGTTACATGTAGACAACTGAAACTGGAAAAAATACTTTATTATATTGGAGGAAGAACTTTGAAAATAATACTGATACTGTTACATCATTTTACCTTAACCTTTAAAAAAAAGTCTAATAGCTACTCATAAGCTGTAAAATCAAACTTGCAATATTTCCTTTGCCACACTTTTAAAATTAAATTGTGTGTTCAGTGATCATTATTGTAAGATTGATCATGAAAATTGGGCATCTATCTTTTATCTTCAGGATCAGTCAACACCATTTTCTCCTCCTATACTCCCTGTCCCCTCAAAGTAAGGAATTATAAGAACAAATTAAATGGAAAGGCAACACACTGTAAACAGATAGAAGGGAAACAAATTAAACTTTATAATTAACCAATAAAATTCACTGCTACAGTATATAATGTTGAAGCAGTGTAAGATTTAATTAAAAATATGAATAAGTATAATATGTGCTGTTATACAAGCTAGCATAAAATTATAAGGGCTGTCAGTCTTTATTCTTCCAGATACAAACTGAACACTATCTGAGGTCGAATACAAACAACCTTCAAATTCAGTTGCAGTTTTGGTGACATGGACAGAATGTATACTAGTTGGATATTATTTTGCTCTGGTATAGCAATGTCTTTGTGGTGTTTTGCAAACAAAAAATATAGGTCAAATTTTGATTCTACAGTCCTAGTTTTGAGGCTGGTCTGTTTTAATAGCAAAGTAATAGACATATTTGTGTTCATGTTAAAGTTCATTTATTTAGTGTTCTAAATATATGATGTATGAGCTTTATACGTTTATTTTGCAGGAGCAGCTGGTCATGGTGGAATTATCTGGAATTATTGATTCAGACTTCCTAGAAAAATGTGAAAACAAATGCAAGATTTTGGTGAGTTTGACTCAACATATTAGCAAAGAGGCAAGTTTTTATTTTCGTGAACTAGAAGAAATTTTAGGGCCTCATTGAACTCAGTGGGCTTTGGATCAAATCCTTAGTGCAGAAATATGCAGACTATATGGGCGATAAGCTGCCCGTGGTCTGTGCACAGCTCAATTAACATTAGTGGACAATATGAATGCATATCAAAAGTTCCCTCTGGCCTGTGAATATCCTCTTATGCAAAATTTAGGGTAAAACTTCCAAAAACACCCAAGTGACTTAAGAGCCTAATTCAGAGGTGGGTAAGGCTTGTGAGTCACTTATGCCCAGACTCATAAAGGGATTTAGAGGTTGAACTCCTAACCTTTGCATGTGTAGCCACCCAGTGGAATCCACAAAGTACAGGTTAGGTACGTAGGTTCCCTATAAAATTCATGGAGGGAGAGATGCCTAAGAATAGGGGGAGGGATAGCTCAGTGGTTTGAGCATTGGCCTGGTAAACCCAGGGTTGTGAGTTCAATCCTTGAGGGGGCCATTTGGGGATGGGTCCTGCTTTGAGCAGGGGGTTGGACTAGATGATCTGTTGAGGTCCTTTCCAACCCTAATAATCTGAATGGGATCTACACAAACCAGCACACTTGGTGGGGACCTCCCTAAACTAGCTAGTGTGAGATGCTTAGGAAAGGGGTGTTTCCTACAAACTGAGGATTATGATTCTGTATGAAGAATAAGCAGGAAGAGCCAATAACCTGTTAGATTATAAATCTTGTCCCTATGCCCTGTATAGTTGGAAGTGCTCAGAGCCAGCACAACTTATGAGGTTCTGTTGCAGAAGGGAGGACAGGATTTTGGAACCTCATGCAAGGGTCACGACCTCTATGCTGCAAGGCTGTGTTCAGTGGGGACTTCCAGCATCCCTGGATGCAACTGGGCTTTGGGAAGGCATATACTCAGTAGATCCTCTGGCTGTTTCTGCCCTCCCCCTTCAAACCATGCCTCCTCAGGCCCCAACCCAAAAAAAACACACTCTCAAAATGAATGCACAGGAACCACAGAAGTTATTGTAAACCTGAAGTTGCATTAATGGCAATGAAATAGATTTTGTACTGAACTGCAGCCAGAATAAGGATTTCTTCCACCCTCTTGTCCACACACAAATCCCCCAGCATGCAGCCCGGAAACTAGATAAAGGTTTTGTCCCTTAGAGAATAATTTGTTTTCCATGCAAGTAAACTTAGTAATATAAAACTCTTGAGTTAAAATACTGTTTTCCCTGAGGCAATTACATAAAGTACTTTTTAAAAGCTGTAAATAAATAGAAGATTGAATATAGGTTAGTTTATGCTCCTTTGGACTTCTGGCAACTGCCTCTTGCCTCTACATGCTATAGCCTTTTCCAGGTCAAAGACTTTTTAAAAGGATTCAGTCAGTGGGACACCATCAACTGAAAAATAGTGTTTGTTTTACAATCATGTACCAAGTATAATTAATATAACATCTAAAGTTACTATGATTGAAAGAAGTTGTCACCCCAAAATATTTGTTTGTTTACTTTATTTCACAGCATTTTGTGTTTAGTCAGGTTCACTATTTTGTTTGTATAGTCACTTCCCTCTTGATTGTGAGACACACTCACAGAAATGAGAGGAAAACAACACTTCAAAAATAGGGGAAAGTGATTGTAAAACCACAAAAACTCGTAGAAGGAAACAGAAGCAGGACTAGTGCTGGAAACCACTTTTAACTCACTTTTAGAAATTTACGTGATGTTAAGTTGACGGTGTCCCTTCATTTTCAGAGATCTGCTGGTTGCATATAAATAATAGTTTCCTGTCACTGCTGTTGGACTGGTAATGTGTCTGCGTGCTGTTTACGTGTTTGTGTACTATGCAACCTTTTTTTCTCCTGCACACCTTTCTCATTTGCTTACCTAATTGTCCGAGATATACTGTATATCTGTTTCATCTAAATCTCACAGTTTAGGAAGATTTTGAGTCTATAAACTGAAAATAAAGTTTCCTTTGCATATGAGATTAGTATAGTGACAAAAATAAACAGTGTGATAGAATAGACTTGATTTACTATTGCTAGTTCGCATTCCATGTTGCTTTTTTGTCTTGTACTGCATATACCATTTCAGGGATTCTGTATATAATGTTGGCTTTACTGTACTTGTCATACCAGTTTACTAGTTGTTTTCTCTAGTCTTGGTGCCTTGCCTTGACTAGCTGAAGCATGACTTCAATGTAATTTCTGTCTATCCTTGTTCATAGGGAATAGACACAGAGAGGCCCATTTTGCAAGTGGACAGATATGTCTTTGCTGGGGAATATGAAGGTAGGAGAAGATTATATGGATGAAACCTCTCATTTTCAATGTGACATGCAGGACCCAGTCATGAGAGATACTGATCCAGCACTCAGCTTTTTGAAGTACTGGGCCCTTGGCAAATAACCTCTGTTATTTCTCAGCTAAATGTCCTTTGTTCTCCATAGATACCCTTGGAACCTGTGTGGTGTTTGAAGAAAATGCAGAGCATGGTAAGTGATACATCTTGTATGTTCTGGCTTGTAACTGAGCTGAAGCTGTAAGGTTCAGGTAATTTTCATGTTTCAGATGATGTGGATGTTCACTAAAATGAATCAATTAATTTATTTATAGTGGACGCAGAAGGAAACCAAAAACTACAGCTGAAATACAAGTGCCACACGGTGAAGAAGCTGAATATGACACGGACGCTTCTGACTGAAAAGAAGGAAGGAGAAGAGAGCGTAGGTTAGTGCACCTGGTCTTATATGTGGGAAGATGTGAGATCATACTAGGACTAAATCTTATCTTTGATACCAGGCTGGAGACAGAAATTAGTTTGATCATTTAGTGCCAGTAAGCATCCAGGGCATTAAAGGATACAAGCTTTCCATTCTTAAACAACAGATGATATATAAACAAATTAACTGAACTAAAAATTAATTATAGCTATTTGTAAATCTTCCTGTGATTTTGGCCAAACTACATTCCATTTTGATGTGCATTCTGTAGGCAAATTAAGTTCTGGTGCACTTGCTTCAATGGTGTTGGACCATTTCACAATAAGATTAAATTTTGCCTTTTATCTTTAGGCCGGAAGTCAATGCTGTTTCTGTATTTAGATATTTACAGCAATACTGTCCTTAGCAATGTCTTATTCCCAATTGTTCCTGCTATATTGCTCATACACAGGGTTAAGAATAAAGAGCCATTTTATGCTAAATTTATACATATTTAGCTGGAAGATTACATTTTATGGTATTAAAAAATCATCTTGTGAGCGATCTAGATGTGAAGATCTGATCACAGATGGGGGATGACTTTTACCCATAAGATGTAACATTTCCTCTCCCTACCTAATACTACCTATTGATTTATTAAGAAATCATTCATTTTAAAAGTTAGTGTAATATAGTTGTTTAATTAAAACAAAGCCACTGTAGGAAATGTTCTAATTGAATTCTCAAGCTTCCTCACAAGCAATTCGGTGCTTGCACGTGATAAACACTTAGTACTCATGCATTCGCCACTTGACACATTTTGATTACTGTATTGAGAATGTGTGACTTCTGAAGAGCATACGTACATGAGGGAAGAAATACGAGTCCCATTAATAATCTGTATTTGCAGTACTTGTTTTTAATAAACTGGTCTACAGACCTGCTGTACTACTTGTCATTAGTAGTCATTCTTAGACATTCTCAGATGCCATGTTTCATCAAAAGTTATTTGGTATTCTAAACTTAAATTAACAAATCTTCATTCTGCATCAGTAAAATATATTCTCAGCATCTTGAATCATATGGAAACAGTTTTGGAACTTGCATAGGTGCTGTGTGGCACCTAGATACAACAGTGTTGGCACAGTACAAAATAAACACCAAAGAATGGTAAACTAATGTCTGTGTGATCCACTATTTCGCTGGTATTATAAATAATTGGAAAACCAACCTTTGAATTGAAAGGATTTCCCCCTCCCGGTATTTATAGTGCAAGTGGGATTTTCTGTCGTCATAAATGCACTAATTCTAAGATAAATAGGAATTGGAAAAGGATTATCCTGCTAAAGAATAGTTTTTAGTTATTCCAGACACACTTAGACATAGTTAACCAAGACACAGCCCTAACTTTCAGGGAACCTTCAACAACCATAAAAACTAGTGGCCTCAACTCCTGAATGTATGGTGGGACTCAGCCCAAAGATAAAGATCTATATTCTTGAAAAATGTTATTCCCATCCCAGTCATTCTTTTGGATTAGGCAAGGAAATGTTGACCTTTACAACTTTGTACCATTTATTTTTATGTATCACTGTTGTGGAAGAATGGAAAGCTGTTAGATGAACAAACAGAACCAGCATGAGAGACACACACACAACTCAAATGCCAGTAAATCAACAGACGGCATCCCCATTAAGGGAGAAATACCATCCCCATTAAGCAGCCCTCATTGCTTTGATGTACTGTTGGTTTTAATCTCTTGGAGTGTACTGTAATTGAGTGGTCCCATTTGTGACAGCAATAGGTACCATAAAAATTCATATAGTACCAAATTTTAAAAATATAATGGGCTTAGCTGGTGGTTTTACACAGCACATGGGAGACCATATTTCAATTCTTGATATCTTTGTAAGTCGAAAATACTCAGGAGTCAGCAGTAGTAGCTGGTGTGTTGGAGGTGGACAGGTATTGGGTCATCTAATAGGAAACACTGGCTGATATGAAGAAGCAGTGGAGCCAAGGGTTTATTGGGGGCCCTGCTCAGCTAGGAGAACAATAGTTCTGATATGTAGCTCTCAAATGCAAAACAAATGAAAATGGCTGATTAGAAATCATCTATATGATGGGGATTCTGAAGACCCTCCCTCAGTTCTTAGAAAAATTGTTATACTGGAAACATAAACCAGTATAAGCAAGCAAACAAACCTTCTACCCCTCAGAGTTTTATGCTGTATTGCTTCAGGACAGTGAAAATTAAGCTGCTGTTTGTCTTAACTACGAATTTTTCTCCTCACTTCAGCATATGAGGATCATAGTGAAAACAGCAGCAGGAAGTAAGGACATTTGGGAGGGATTTTGCTGTCTCCAGTTTGGAAAACGGGTCACAGACAGTTTCCTTTCCTTCTATCAAGTCTTTTTGTAACAGAAGCTTGCGGCATACACCACCTCATACATAATGATGGTTTTCCTCAAACATAACATTACCTTTGTTGCATATTTCTAGTTATTTTTTGAGGCCAAAACAATAAACTCGTGAAACTAAGAAAATATATCGTCTTGCTGTTAAAATCTCTCCTCTTTTTTTTTCTGACCAGGTGGTGTAGAGTGGTTACAGATTAAAGACAAAGATTTCTCATACAGCAGACCTAATATGATTTGTAGTTTTCTGCACCAAAAGGAAGATTCTGAGGAAGCAGCTCAGGCCCAGGACAAATTGGCAGACAAGTTGGAGGGAGAGGTCAATGACAAAGGGAACTCTGACCTAAATTACGAACTGGAGAAGCAAAATAGCATGGAAATGGATGACTCAACACCTCTCGTTGATAGCCCTGCCTCTGAAGCAGAGAACTCTCCTTCAGGAAGTGCCCATGACATTACTGTAGCTGATGCTCCTAGGTGATGTCAAGTCTGCAGCATCCAGAAGTGAGGATTAATGGAGTTAGTTAATATTATGAACCAAATTTTTAAAGTCACCTCAACTTGACCTCCACTTTATGTGAGTAATTAATAGTGAGTGCAAAACTGCACTCACAAATTTGGAAGCCATTTTAAGGTCTTGAACGTGAAGATTTTAGTATCTGTCTCTGTGTTAAATATACATGCATTTCAAGCTAGCATCTTTATTTACCTCTGAGTTGAAGACCAGGAACAAATGACTAAATGAGGAGACACCATTAAAAAAACTCTGATGCATTGCACATCCATGAATATCAGTAAAAGTAAATATTTTCTTTGTAAGATATCTGTTGCAAAATAAAGCCTTGATATTTTCAGTTATAATTTCAGCTTGGGGTTTCATGTCGTTACAAGGGTGACCAGATGTCCTGATGTTTGGGGCTTTTTCTTATATAGACTCCTATTACCCCCACCCCCTGTCCCGATTTTCACACTTGCTATCTGGTCACCCTAGTCCTTACCCATGTGGACATTCCTTTCAGGAAATGCTATACAAGTGACCGATTTGGTAAGATTGGTAGGCACCATATGAAACACATCTGAGTTGTTTTTGATAGCCTATTTCTTTCCTCCCTCCACTCCATATGGTCCCCAATATGAGACCACTTCTGGTCAGGATGTTTCAATCAATTGAAGTCTGCGAGTGATATAGGGTTTTAATCTTGCGCTGACAACAGAAGGCGAAACTTATTCTTTACTTAATTTTATTGTAACATCTCATTGAGTTTACTAGAACTTCACTTAACCCTGTTTTGTCCAGCTTGCACCTGTCATTCATTGATATAGACTTGACTTTATATATAGTATTGCTAAAGGGACACTAGTTAGTTTCAAAACCTCCAAGTTGAAAATTAAAAAAAACAAACTTTAAACCATGTTGTGAATATTTTTGAAATAATTCCTTTAAAAACACTTTCAGGGGTTGGTTGGTTTTTTTTTTTTTGCTCCCTATTTGACTAACCATTATAATGCAGGTTTCTTCCTTGCATACTGTTTGTTTGGGGGAAATAGTGAAACTGACATTTCATAGCATGTTATGTACAAAGTAAACATTGCATTGTTTTGCCAACTTGTTTCAGACAGTCATAGTAATCTTAGATGTTTTTAACTATAATAAGTACAACATTTTCAAACAAAAATGTGACTTTCGCACTGACTCTTTATTCTCTAAATTAGTGTGTGTTCTCTATGGAAAACTGTTGTGGAACAGAGAGAAGCAATGTGGCATTTGTGGTGTCCTCCGTTCTCCGCTAGGCCATTGTGCTCACCTTTCTGTTGTTTTCAGTGTTTAAAGTAACAGCACAAAACAGATTTTTCATTTCTAAATGTTATATAGATATGACATTGGTCATTTTGGCTGCTGCACGGTGGAAATATTGGTGGAAGGTGAACAAGGGATAGGATGGAGAAGTGAGTAAGGGTAGCTGGCCCAGTATTAGAGATACAGGGCCAGATCTTCATCTGGTGTAATTGGAGTAGCTCCATTGACTTCTTCAATCCCAACCTAGAGTAACTAACAAAAATATTTGTGTCCTGGAATAAATTTATTGTGGAGTTTCTAAATTAGCATTTAGAAAGGTGTTAATCGATTGCCAAGTAGCTGAAGTTACAACAGGATCACAATTCTAATCTAGACATACTTGGTATTTCTTCCCAGAGCATTTCCACTGGGAAAATTGGGCCCTCTAAGAGACTGTCTAAATACACACATTGCCCTGGTTTAAATTACATTGTATTGATTAAACTAATGCAATTTCTATATGTGGAGACTCTCTTATGTAGGTTTAAAACAAGTTTTTGGTTTGGCTTGCACCTCAGTATGCTTACCAACACAAGGTAAATGATATAAACCAGGTTTAAATGGCGATAAATATCCAAACACACAATAGCACTGGTTTAACTGAGTATAAAATTACATCTTTAGTTAACCTCTGTATGTAGACCAGGTCTAAATCTCCACTGGCAACAGCAAGAAAATGCAGCTCTACCAGTGATAGCAAGAGAACTTTTGCCCTTTCTACACTACAGCTTCCAATATTTCCTAGTGTTAGGCAAGCTTTATGATACTGTTCTTCTGCTGTGAGAACCAGAAAGCATAGATTAATAGTTTTTTAAACATAATTTGGTCTAGTGATCACTACACGTGAAGTACTCAAGGACAAATTCAGATATAAATCAGAGTTAGCAATGAAGTTTTGGCTACAAGGGAAAACATAAAAGGAAAAAAACAGTTCATCTTGTTCCCAAGTAACATGGCTCATGGTAGAAATATAACTTTTTGCTTACATTTAAGATAAACTGTTTTCAATAGTAGTCTCTTAGCATAGCATCCTCCACTTTCTTTTGTTCTCAGCTTTGGTATAAACACATTTTTATGGTCTACTAGCAAATGTTTTTGATTAGGCATAAATGTGTCTGTGATGAAGAAAGAGGAGTCAAGGTTTTCAAATATTTCCAGGCTCTGCTCTTCCCCCATAGTATTCTCTAATCACTTTCTTAATAGGATTATGTTATGCTACAATTCCTACTGTATGTAGACAAAGATGTATGTCAGAATACATTATGTTTACCAATAAAATAGGTATTTATTCCTAACACGAGCACAGCTATGTAATAATCTAGTCATTATGAAATGTAGGTTGAGTAATTCATCCCCAACTTTCTGAGTACAGCCCAGAGGCTGGGATAGCCAGTCAAATGGGACCTTATTTCCTTATTCACCAACGCCACTGTCTGTTCTTCAATGGGGAAGTAACAATTAGGTCTAGTCGTTTTTATTCCTCTTTCTGAATTCCTTCCAACTTATGGACTTAGATCTAGCTAGCACGGAGGGCTTTAGGGGGAAGCCCTTTAGGGGGAAGCTGTTATTCCTCTGTTCTGGGCTAACTCTGGATGCAGACCCAAAAATGTATAAGTTTATCTGCAAAGCATTATGCCAGCCCAACTTCTGTCTGAATTGTTACTTGTTCTCAGGGGTAGATGTGCTGTAACTGTTGCAATGGGAGCCTCTGCCTTGCACTGGGACAGCTAGCAGGTTTGGGCCATGATTTAAAATGACAGCTGCACCTCCTGCCATGGAGACCTAGTTGATGTGCTATATGTGGCATCAGAAAATGCCTCCGTGTCAGATTTTGTTAGTGGCAGCAAAATCTGACACTGAGTATGTATCATGTATTAGTTCCTCATCAAAAGATGCTTTCTTTTCTTCTTATGCACAATATTGATGCTATTAAAATGGGCTTCCTTTCACCTTTCCTCATCCCTCCTTTATTTCAGAAGGGTACAAACAGTTTAAAACATGGAGATAATTTCGCAAATGTGATACGTTTGAATTAATTTGTTAATATATCTTTACCATAAACATTTTTGTTTTTCTACATGTAAAAATACTGACCTTATCATAACGATTATTAAACTTCAAGATTGGGTACTTTATTTTGATATAATTTTAAATGTTCATTTTTATTATTCAATACACTATTGCAGCAGTACACGCTCCTTAATGTCTAAGGCTTGTCTACATAAATATTAAGTTATTAAATCTATTATTTTGGGTGACATTTGACATACCTTGAAAGCTATTAAGAAGTTATATAATTGTTAAAAAAATAGTATTATTTTTAAATAATAAAGGTTTTCTTGAGGAAAAACCTAATTAAATAAAAATCTGAACTTTATAGATCACACATCTACATAGGGCGAGAACAATCACAAATGAATAGTCAGATTAGATGGACCAAAACATTTAGGGTCTAATCTAGCCTAAGGGGATCCACCTTTGTCTTGAAGGACTGGGATCTAAATGTTTTTGTTAATCTTGGCAAATTGACGAATCCTTTTGAGGGCTCTATAGGGGGAGGGCATTTGTGCTCGCACACATTCTCTCTCTTTCTCTGTCTCTCACACACACACACACACACAATGTTGTTAAGAGAACTTTTCTGTGCTCTATGCGGCACCCATCAGCGTCCTCTACTCAGCTGTTGACAGGCTATTGATTTGCGATTTTGATTTTTTGTTTCCTCTAAATTGACGGGATTCTTTAAAACCCTCAAACCATGTAAGTAAATGTAATAGAACGTTAAACTGTATCATACGGTTCAGCCAATAGGTGGCGATGTGTGTCATACCGTACCTGAGCATACAATAGCTATACCTCTCAGCAGTGGCTGCACATTAAAAGGATCGTATAGTGAACACATCTGGTGTATATCTGAGAAGGAAGCTCTGTAGCCAGTCCATATCTGGTACAGAAGCCTAGCCTACTAGTAGCAGTCCTGCAGTCTACATGTACAAGGAGTACATTATACAGTGTCAGAAGTCAAGGTAGCCCAACTGATGCCAAAGAAGGCAGAAACAGAAGGAAAACAGCAATGAAGGTTGCAAAGAGAAGGAACAAAGCAACAAAGGTTGCAAGTTTTAAAACATGCTGCCCTTCAGTGCTTCAGGGAACTTCAACTTTGATATGTCTTCAGAATGGACAGATTGGAAGCAGTATTTTACAAAATTTTGCATTGCTACAAAACTGCACTAGAAAACTGGAGATTTTTAGGAATCTTCTTTATTTTATGCTGTGGGGAAGCAAGCAATACATATCTTTAAATCTTTTGCCTTTACTGAAGACAGTCACAAAGAGGACTATGAAATGGCTCTGACTGTTTGATGCATACTTTATACCTCAAGAAATGTGATTTATGAAAAAACATGTTTTTACCAGTGAATTCAAGAACCAAAAGAAAATAAGAGCTCTTTATATGAGCTCTTTTATAAGAGCTCTACATCCTTTGGCTAACACTGTGATTTTTGGGACTGCAAAACATGAAAATATCAGATGCAGGATTGTTATTTGGGTAACAGACGAAAGCCTCTCATAGCAACTACAGTTAAAAATCTCTTCACACCTATCCAGATAGCAAAGTTGTCTGTGTGCTGCTGGCTGGCCAGATGCCAGCTCTTGCCCAGACTGCAAGCTTTTGTTAAGAACTGACAGACTGATAGCTGGAGAACAGACAAGTTCCACCTGTATGTTAGTTTTGCTCAAAATAGGTATTAGTCCTATAAGAATCTATTTAGTGTTCAGACTCTATGAAATGCTTGTAAGTTGCTGCATGCATTAATCTCACTTGTAATGCCAGAATTCCATGCTATCAGACAATATGTTAATTTATAACGTTTAAAATGTTTGCTCTGACCTTGTGAACGCACGCAAGGGAATTGCCACAACCTCATGCACCATCCAGAAGGAAAATTAGGTGGGCCATTAAGGAATATCACAATACTAAGGATTAATTAATGACCCTAATGCACCAGGAAAATGTTACCTGCAAGGAAGTTCAGCCTGTGGGCTTGGAAACTGAATGAGGGAAATAAAACAAAGCCACAGGAAAATTTTCCATCTTTTTGACTGTTTGAACTCTGAAGGGCCAGAGAGTCTAAACAGAGGCCAGAGAACCTCAGGGGCTGCCTCCTGGATCTGCCCTGAAAGACATTTTGAATTGACAGATCGGTACAACTCTGTCACTCTTAGGATTTAGAAAACTCTGGGTATATGTTTGCTTGCTTTAACCTTTAAATAACTCCTTTTATATCTTTTTCCTTGTTAATAAATCTTTAGGTAGTTTATTACAAGATGGCTACAGAAGTCTCTCTGGTATGAAACCTAGAGTACCAATTGATCTAGGGTAAGTGACTGGTCTTGTGGGACTCGAAGCAACCTGAATATTTTGTGATTTTTGTGTAAGTGACCATTTATCACTTTATAAATCCAGTTTGGGTGGCAAGATAGACTGGAGAGTCTAAGGCAGTGGTGGGCAACCTGTGGCCTGTCAGGGTAATCCAGTGGAGGGTCGCGAGAGTTTGTTAACATGACTATCCACAGGCATGGCTGCCTGCAGCTTCCAGCAGGGCTGCATTAACCTTTTGTGGGCCTGACGCCAAACTTGTGAGCCCCCCATGGGAGCGATGGAGCATGGTGTGGGTGGGTCAGTCCCCAGAGCAAGGGGCTAGCCAGGGGCCATGTGGCATGGCAGGGGCAGCCCCCCCTGTGCCCAGCCCAGTGCCAGGGCACTATTTAAAAACCGGCAGTTGCCAGATGCACAGTGGCCCACCTCTTCCCTTCCCTTCAGGGGTGGGCCCATGCGGTGCCACATAGGCCACTTGCCCAATACCAGAATATACATACCCCCAATTCAGTATGGCCAAAGCCCCCCCAGACCCTTCCACAAATGCACAGTGCCTTGCACAACACCACAGCTTCCAGCACCCCACACAGAACACCCACTCCCTAGTGCCTCAACACACAGAGCTCTTCCCCGCCCCCTCACAGTGCAGTACCCACCCCAGGCCTTCCAGAGACCCACTCCCACACAGCCTGCCTTTCGGCCCTACTGGGAGGCAACTTGTGTCTGCCGGGCTGAGCTGCCAGTGCAGCTAGGGCTGGTCCCAGGGTGGGGAATCACTCTGGCCCTCAGGAGTGGCGTGCTCAGCCAGGCCAGGGCCTGCCCCGCCCAGGCTCTATCAGGACCCACTTGCCTGGAGGGGCCCAGACAAGCCCCTCATATTGCCCACCCCAACTGGCCAAGACTGGCCAGGCTTCTGCATCAGTCCCAGGCGGCTCAGCTCCAGGGAGATAGGTTGAGTCACCACTTCCCGCAGCTCCCATTCGTCAGGAACGGCAAGCTGCAGCCACTGGGACCTGTAGGGAGCTCTGTCTGTGGGTGGTCAACGTAAACAAACTGTCTTGTGGCCCACCGGCAGATTACCCTGACAGGCCGCAGGTTGCCCACTACTGTGTTATTGACTTGGTGAAATCTAATTACGGAACACACCAAAGTTTGGGGTGTCTGCCCTGCTTTTGACTGCCCTGAGGAAGACATTCACAGTTGTGAGCCACTCCAGACAGTGTGACAGTCTGAACTAGTCAAACAGAAGAACAAAAAGTGGAGCAATTTGAAACTAGCTTACACACTGTAAACAGACACCGTATGAGTGCTAAAAGTTATTACCATAATAGTCCTGAGCTCTGAGGGAGTCCCAAGCTAACTACAAAACTTTTTAGACTAAATGCACATGATGTGGAAAGTTCCGTAGCTCATGTGTGGTGAAATATGTAATAAATGTGCAAAATACTAAGGTAGTCATGGAGCTGACTAGAATTACAGTCAAGAGCATTGTTTCTGGGATCTATCATGTGTGATGGTGCATATCTTGCCTTGAGAGTGAAACTGAATATTCATTGGAAGACTACTGACTTTAAAATTGACTACGAAGCAGAGGGGACTGTCATCTCAGAAGTGACTTACAATCACCTTGAACTCCTCCCAGAGCTGAAATCACCTACAGCTCTGACTAGCCCCAGAGATATTCTGAATTGAATGGGTCAGTTCACCACAGAAACAATTTACAAAGATGAAAGCGTTGCATTCAGAGTGCATGTGATCAAAGAATCAAAGACCAACAACTTCTTAGCTGCAGCATGGCAGCCATGATGGGCCTAGTGAGAAAAGTGGAAGAACTCAATTGAGATCCAGTACAAATAACCTTCGGAGACAATGCTGAACCATGCAGTGTACCTACACATTGCAGGATTCCTATCCCCTTACTTCATAAAATGGAAACTGAGTTTAAGAGAATGGAACAGATTGGCTCAGCGATTTTCTCGATATTGCCAACAGGCCAGTGTGTCCCAACAGTACTGGTTGTAGAGAAAAGTGGAAAAATACAAATTTGTATGGATCTTAAAAGACTTAATGAAGCAGTTTTGGCAGATTTTGCTTTCTTAGATTACCTTTTGGGATTACCAGTGCACCTGAATTTTTCCAAAGAAAGATGACAGAACTGTTAATGAACACTAATGGAGTTGTGGTGTTCATGGATGATAGTGTGATATATAGGTCTTTGATGGAAGAACACAACCCAACCCTCAATTAAGTTCTCAGCCTAACAATTCGGTTTGGACTGAAGCTAAACAAGGACAAGTGTTTTTTCTGCCTATTCCAAATCAAGTTTTTGGGACACAATAAACAAGGATGGAATAAGTCCTAGCCTTGAGAAAGTAAAAGCAATTTCAGAATTGAATGCACCAGCAAATGTACAAGAATTGAGATGCAGACTGGGGATGATAAATTACTTTCATCGACAGCTACACAACCTTTCTACAGTGTCAAAACCACTAAATTAACTATTAAAGTCCAACACCTCTTGGCAGACCTTGGAAGAGACTAACTTCAGGTTTATGTGAATTCAGAGGACATCATTACCTGGCCGTCATGGACTGTTTTTCCAAGTATATAGAAATAATGTATTTTAAAGACATAATGACTCACTGTTAGCAAGAAACTGCAATGCACTTTTGCTCACTTTGGTATTCCAAAACAACTAGTGATGCACCATGGATCACAACTCACAGTCGCAGAATTTAAGTGATGCTGAATGAATTATGAGGTTGGTCATATTATTAGCACCTGTATTCCCCACAAGTGACTGGAGTGGCTGAGAGAGGTGTACAGACAGTCAAGAAAATCCTACATCACGAAGAACCATTCCTTGCTTTTCTGAGTTGTGCTTCAGTATTGATAACAGCTACTGGCCATAGGCCAGAAAGGTTAAGGTCTGTGTCTCTGCAGTGTTGGTGCAAGGGTGACCAGACAGAAAATGTGAAAAATCGGAACAGGGGTGTGGGGTAAAAGGAACCTATATAAGAAAAATTGGAACTATCCCTATACAAGCAGGACATCTGGTTACACTAGGTGGTGCAGCCCTGTCAGTCCCAGGATATGAGAGACAAGGTGGGTTAGGCAACATTTTTTTATTGGACCAACTTCTGTTAGGGAGAGAGACAAGTGTTCGAGCTCTACCCCAGCTGGAAGAAGAGCTCCGGATAGCTCAGAAACTTGTTTTTCACCCCTAAAAACTGGTCTAATAGAGTATATTACCTCCCCCACCGTGGCCTGCAAGGCCATTTCCCTGGCTAGGGGGGTGCAGTGGAAAGGCACCAGCCAAGAACGCAACCCCGCTCCTGGCCTCTCATTTTTGAGAATTTTGCCCCTACTGCCTCTCCGTAGCCCCTTCCCCACCGTAGTTCCTTTCACCCCTGTTTCGATCTGATGGCGGTGACCGCCCCCAATTTCTTTTGCGCATGCTCAGTAACAGAAAAGGCGCACGCACACTCTACGGCTCTTGAGTCCGAGTCCCAGTCCCTCTGCGTCGACGCTGGGATTTCTGACGGCGGATGTGATGTCATGACGCAGTACAGGGACGTCGCTGGGCTGGTCCGTTGTGGGTCCCGCGCGCACGTGTGAGCGCGTCAGTTTCTCTTGCCGGCGAGATGGAGGCGCTGGACCGGGTGGTGTAAGTGGCGGCTCCGGGGCGCCGCAGGGCTCGGGGGGCCCGATACCGCCGGCTGCTCCCACGCCCGCCGCTGCCGCCTTCGGCTCTAGGCGGAGGCCCGGCTCCCACGCGGCAGCCGCGCAGCTCAGGGTGGGGGCAGTTGCTGTGCGCAGGCTGGGCTGGGCTGGGCTGGGCTTGACTCCCAGGGGGGCCCCTGCCCAGGGCCTGGGGTCCCGAGCTAGCACAGGAGGGAGAAGAACAGCGTTCTCCTCCCCCCACCGGCACGGCTGCCCCCCGACTCTGCTCCTTTACGGGGTATTAACACGGCTCTCCCCGGCTCTGCCCGCGGCCTGCCCCCTCCCCCCCGAGGGAGCGAGAGGCTCCTTCGCGGGGCCTCCAGAGGTGTAAACACGGAGGAGGGAGGAGTGCTCTGTAGGGGGCTGTATTAGGGCAGGGCTGCTGGGGGGATTTCCTTGCCTTAGTTCGTTCTCCAAAATAACCTCCCTAACCCACCCTGCTGCAACCCGTACTGCATGATATTGAAACACGGTGTGATTTAATTATTACCCAATCTAAATTATTAACAAATCAGGATGTTTTTACTATGTCGTTAACCAAGTATAGAATACTTGAGCAGTCATTTTGCTGTGAGAATAATATATATAATATAAAAATAGTAAATGAAACAATGAATGCACACTGCTGTCTCTCTTTTGGGTAGTGTTGGTCACTAATTTGGCTCCTGAACCAGAAATCTGAGTATCGCTGATCTAGAGGTAGGCCCCTAATTTCTGGTCCTCTTTAGCATTTCAGGAACAAACTCTTCAGGCTTAATAGATTGTTCTTGTCTAGGTGCAGGCAAAAGTTCACAGATAATCCATAAAGGTGGTGCACTGGTCACTGGTGAAACTGAAATGGAACATCTCTCTTAATAGAGGACAGTATGGTTAATTGTAGGGGAGGGCAAACTACGGCCCGTGGACTGGATCTCACCAGTCAGGACTTTCAATCCAGCCCTCGGGATTGCCAGCCCCATGACATTGCAGGGCTAAGGCAGGCTTCCTACCTCCCCTGGCTACGCGCCGCTCCCGGAAGCAGCCAGCACAACATCCCTGTAGCCCCTGGGGGAGAGGAGCAGAGGGCTCCATGCGCTGCCCTCGCCTGCAGGCATCACCCCCCAACAGCTCCCATTGGCCAGGAACCGGGAGCAGTGTGGGGCCAAGGCAGGCAGGGAGCCTGCCTTAGCCCTGCTGTGCGCCGCTGCCACCCTGGAGTCACTCGAGGTAAGCGGCGCCGGGCCGGAGCCTGCACCCCAACCACCTGCCCTGAGTCCCCTGCCACACCCCATACCTCTTCTGCGCCCCAACCTCTAGCTCTGAGCCCCTTCCTGCACACCACACCTCACACTCCCTCCAAAGCCCAACCTCGAAGCCCAGCCCTACATTCATGGCCCTGCATACAATTTCCCCACCCAGATGTGGCCCTCAGGCCAAAAAGTTTGCCCACCCCTGGTTAATTGTGTTCTAAGGACCCGAATTCAGGTTGGTCATGGTAGCAGTTGTTCATTGGCAATTTTTCTTCTAACTCTGTATTTGTACATGATGATACATCATGAAGTAGCAGAAAAGTGCCAAGCATAACTTGGGCTTTTTAATTTGCCTTTAGGCTGCATTGATGGACTCTTAAGGGGATCTTCTCTAGGCCTCATGAGCCATAGTATGTGGGGCCATGATGCAGGGTTTTGGTGTGAAGCGAAACCATTGGGACTTCAGCAAGGATGTGGAAATATTGCCACCCCTTAAATTTAAAGTCAGCAGAATTCAGGAAATTAAAACTTAAGGCCAAGACTTTACCTTCGATTTCTGTGGGGGTTTTTGGTGGGGGGGGGTGAGGGGGGGCGTGGAATGTTTACAAATCAAGTAAAGCATTTTCATTAACTCCTTTGTGGTTATTTTGTATGGTACTTGTTCATATTTTTGTTTTATTGATTGAATATCAACCAGCGGTGATTGTTTCAAGCATAGTCTAATACGTTTGTGTAAGTAAATTTTGTAATTAATTTATCATTGTAGAAAGCCTAAAACAAAGAGGGCCAAAAGGTTTCTTGAGAAGAGAGAACCCAAGCTCACTGAAAATACAAAAAATGCCATCCTCATAAAAGGTGGAAATGCAAACTTAACAGTAACTGAAACACTTAAAGATATTGTAAGTATATTGTTGGAAATATACGTACTGAAATAAATTTTAACATGGGCTGTGTGTCAGGAATAATTTCACACATTTTAAAATAAATTGTCTCTCCAAATCCAATATTACCAGTCTTGGTTGTTTTGTATTCCTCCTGCCCCCAGCCAGTGTGTGTGAGAGTCAGTATTACCAACTCTACCAAATTTAGAGAGTCAGGTGACTTTGCCCACTGCCAGAGGACTGAGCTGAAATTACAAAGACTTGTGTTTAAAATGCTGCCTCATAGTACAGAGCTTTCAGCTTTTCCCCAAACCCCAGAATTCTAATGAAGTTTGTCCCCCCAGCCTATTAATTATGCACCTTCTGTGTACTCCCCTCTCCCAAGGGTTATTTACCTCCCTCCCCCTTCCCAAGCTGGTGTTGCAGAGATGGGGAGGAGGCAACCCACTTTTCTCAGGAGGGGAAAGGGAACAGGGAGCACAGCTTCCCTGAGCTGCTGGGCTCTTCCTATTTCCTCCTCCCGTCCTTGAGAGCTGTTCCCTCTCCCCTATCCAAAAACTCCTCTCAACTCCTGAGGGGTTGGAGGTTGGCAGGCAGAGCTCTCTTCCTGATTGGCTGCCTTCCCTATTTCCCTGCCACTTGCAGGGAAAGCAGACAATCAGAGGAGTTATGCCCTTCTTCCCCACCCCCTCAAGCAGGGCTGAAATTTGTATTACAGCAGGAGTTTCTCAAATCATTGGGAGACTGGCTCCAGCAGAGGTCAGAATCATGTTTCTCTTAAGGAAATTGACACTGCAAGTCTGTAAGTATGTTTACACTTCACACTCCTTTCAGCAGTGTGTAGAGCACATATGCTACATACCCACCTAGCATGGGTATAAATAGCAGTGCAGATGGTGAGGCACTCCATAGGCAAGTAGAGTAAGGACATACCTTGAACCCTGTGGGTATACCCAGGTATGCCCCCTACTCACTGGAACACTCACTGTAGTGTCCTGCTGCCTTCCTATTGCTGGAGTCATCCCTAGCCACAGAGAGGTTCTCCTGCTGTGGGGAGTTGCTGGAGCTTTTCCTTGCTGCTTACTCTCTGCTGGAGCCTTTCACTTACAGGTGTAGCTATGTACTGGAGTATGGATGCAGCCTGCATTTTACTGAACATATCCTACACACCAGCATCAGTGGTTTGTAGTGTAGACATAGCCTATTGTACATTGGACCAGAACTGCAGTATCTCTGAGGGGAAACAGGATTTATTGCTAATGTGAAAGATGTCAAATCATAAGGACGAAGTTATAGATTCCAAGGCTAAAAGGAACCATTGTGATCATCTGCATAGCACAGGCCATAGAACTTCCCCAAAACAATTCCTAGAGCAGATCTTTTAGAAAATTATCCAGTCTTGATTTAAAAATTGTCAGTGGTGGAAAATCCACCACTATCCCTGGTAAATTATTCCAATGGCTAATTACCCTTACTGTCAAAAATTTGTCTTATTTCTTTTCTTAATTTGTTTAGGTTCAACTTCCAGCCATTGGATTGTTATATTTCTCTACTAGATTTAAAAGCCCTTTATTAAATATTTGTTCCCTGTGTTAATACTTCTAGACTGTAATCAAATCAGTCCTTATTCTTCTCTTTGTTAAACTAAATAGACTCAAGGAGCTCAATCACTGTAAGGCAGGTTTTCTAATTCTTTAATCATTCTCATGGCTCTTCTCTGAACCCTCTTCTTGAATTGTGGGCACCAGAACTGGACGCAGTATTCAAGCAGCAGTCCCACCAGTCCCAAATATAGATGTAAATAACCTCTCTGCTCTTCATGAGTCCTCTGTTTATGCATCCCATTATTCCCTGAGACATTCTTGAAGAGCTAACCAAAAAAAAAAAAAACTTATTAGAAATGTCTGTGAAAGATCCTAAATAATTAACAAGGATCAAATACAAATACACTTCAAAATAAAATCTTTTCAGATAAGTTGATTGATTTGCCAAAACCTGACTTGGTGTTCAGATATTTTACCTGCAACAGTTAATGCCATCAGACACCTAAAATAGCGCAAAATAATAATAATGCTGTGATAGGAATGTGTTTAACATCTGCTGTTGTAGGAAAGTGCTAAACTTTGACCTTAGGACTAATCGGATTTAAAATATTATGTGTATTTAACTTTGCATAATGTGTATTATTAATATGGGAGTTTAATAATGCTCTGCCTTTCTGTAATGCCTTTCATTTCAAGATCTCAAAGCTGTTTAAAGAAACTGTTGTTTTCACTTAGAGGTGTTAAGCTTAGGTTTAATCCCCATTTAACAGTGTCTGTTACAGCTGTCCCCCTGCTGCATTCCTTTTTCCCCTCTTCTTTCTGTTTGTCCTGTGTGGCCGCCCCTCCCGGCCATTGTGCTAACTAAAGTCAGCCCTATTCAGAGGAATGGCTTGTACAGACTCACTGAAGCCATTGCTCTGCCTAGGGAGGGGGCTTCTTGCTTCTTTGTTTGGCTCCTTTGTTCAGACCTGGGCTCGGTGTGGGGGGCACTGCCCAGAAATGCAAGACCTGAAGTGGCCAACTAATTAAGTATATGAGTCATACCTGTGGCTCAGAACATGCCCAGGCATGCCTATGCTTACCTGCAGCCTTTCCCTGCCTTCTCTCCTCCTCTGTATCAAGAGGAGCCAATCGAAAGTACTGATGGGAAACTGCCTGAGTTTGCCTTTAAAGCCGGACATTTTCTGATCAGACCTCGGAGAAGGTCCTTGCTTTGCCACCTGGTCTGATCAGCTAGGGGTCTTTGGGGGGCCCTCTCCCCGCTCTCGTTTGTTTTTGAGCATACCCCCGTTTTTAAACTCCCTGCCACGACAATCGAATTTGTGCCTGGAGATCTTGATTATTGTAAGCAAATCAAGTCCTCTCTCCATCCTCCGATGCTACTGCTGTTACCTGTCTCTGTGCTTGCTGCTGTCCTGGGGATGGTAAGAACTCCCTCTTGCAAACTCCCCCTGTCCTAGCTGCTGGCCTTGTTTCCCAGCAGACAGACCCAAGCTACTCCTTGGTCTGTATCTGTAATCTGTTTCTTGCTCTGCAGCGCTTTGCTGCTAAAAATAGCCTGTGCGCTGCTAAGCTGTGCTTCCTGGACTGTATCCTGGCTGCCGGCTTGCAGCCGTCCCACTGCTGCAACCACCACTAGTTAACGCCCCCCCCCCCCCGCCTCCGGGCTGTACCTGGGCACACACCACTCTGCCCTCTGGAACTGCTCCCCCTCCCGATCAAAGATCGGCATAGTATGAGGTGCACCTATTAGAATCAGGTTCTTGTCTAGGATAAGTTGTAATTTCATTTTCATAGCTGTGTTAAGTTAGGTTTAGAGAATTGTTTGTATTGTGCTCTGTAGTTGGTTTAAGAAATTGTTGCATGTGTTCTGTGCTTGCTAATTTGTGTAGTCTGGTTAATTTAGATTATAGATAAGATTTTGCTGTGTTCTGTATAATTGTGGTTAAGTCTGTCTCCACCCTGACCCCCCGAGCTTTGCCCGTGTCTCCCCCGAGTCTCTCAGTACACTCGTTGACATTTGTAACTCATGGTCTCACAGACTTGATTATTAAAGCGGAAGAAACTATAGATCTGATCATATAAACTCTACGAGTTTATAAATCCTCTCAGCCAGCGCTCACAGCCTTTGTTTCTGTTGAGATCACAACCAAGCGACGCACATCTTAATCTCAAATACACCCCAAACCTCTTAATTCGCTCTTACCCAATAATGATTTTCTCTACTCCACTACTCTCTTCTCTCTCTCCTTTATCCCTTCCCCCAAGTGATCAATGACATGGAACACTGGGTCAGTTCCACTTTCCTACTGACTAGACGCACACCTCAAATTGTATTACTGCATTTCTTAAAGCACTAAGACCCATGGCCCATAGATGGTTATCCTTTTTCTCTGACCCACCATCACATCTTAACTTATACAATGTGATACAGGGTCACTCTAAGTTGTCGAGTGGTGTCATGGATATATAACACAATATATTTTTAACACCTAGCAAGAGGTAATTTCCGTCCCAGACTACAGGTATAACAAGACAAACAAAGGGTTATTAAATACATGGACTAATATCCGCATTATACAGCACCCTTAAAAATAGTAGGGAAACGAACGAGCCCAACAGTTTCATACCTTGTCGATATAGCTGTATTACTAGAACTTGTCAGCTGATCAACTTGATTAGCGAAACTGTAATTGTAGCCGGCCACTGATAAGGATTACTAGCCACTAATTAATAACCAATCAGACATACTATCTACTTAACACGACAACGCTCCCGCAATTGTCTATCCTTACCAACCCATACACCCTCCTATGAATCCACCTGTTTTTTTTGCATTTTCTTAATAAAGTTTATTTTGCACTCCACCAGTGCAGTAGTTGTCCCCCAGGATCCCCTACCAGCTGGCAGGGTCAAACAGGTGGAAAACTGATGTATGGAGAGGTGATGTGCTTTGCCCAATGTTGCGTAGGTATAATTTGTGTTGCAGTTACACCTAGGAATCCCTGTGTCTGAGCTCAAAGTTAGCAGAATTTGAGTTAGCAGTTCCTGAGTTTGTTAACCCAGGTCTTGAGCATCCATACTCATTTGTAACCCCAGGTTAGGTATTGTTGAACCCTGGCTTTTAGCCTGGGGCTCTACCATCTACACTGCATTATGTGGGGCCAAGTATAACCACCCATATCCCAGACTTACTAATGCCCTCCTCAAATGTGACTGCCCTACTCCTTTTTTTATGGTGCAGTGTGGGAGAACTTGACTGTTCAGAAGTTTAGGATAAGTATAAAATTAAAGAATTGAAGTTAGCTTAAATTGGTTAAGGAAATATACATGTATTGTAAAGAGAGGTCCTGACTAGCAAGTAGAAGGAAGGCTTCAAAAATAAGTATGAGGCCAGAAGGAGTAAAGTAGGGACTATGTCTGGTTCAAAGAATAACTAACAAGATAAGGAGAAGTTTCTCAAAAGAAGCCCTCTGACTTCTGGGGATGACTGCAGATGGTTTTAAATAAAAACGAGAGAATCTGTCTTAAAATGAGCCAACATGGCCCTTCCCCAACCCATAGGCTAATATTAAAGCCTATGTGAACCCAGGTGCAGTGGGAAGACTGTTGGACAGCAAGAAGGAGGAGAGGGAAGGCCTGGCAAAGAGAGGTGGTTGTAAATCTTATTTGGATTAAGACTGGAAATAAGAGTGAACTGTCTCCAGTTGGTTTTTAGCTGAAGTCAGTAATTTGCAATGACATCACTTGTTCATTAAAGGTATAAAAAGTAATCTCTTAAAGGGTTCATTGCTAATACCTGGCTGACCATCTTGGAGCCAACCAGTATGGGTCTAAGCACACTTGGTTATAAGTATCTTGATCAAATGCTTATGAATATTTTGCTCTATCCAATACAGTAACATAAAGATACTTTGGATTTAATAAAGCAATTTAAGATTAAATTGGTGTCTAGTGATTTCCCATATTAATAATTCTAAATATTATTAATAATTCCAACGAGAGGATAAAGAAGGTCAGTCTATGCTGGTGTGGAGTATCTTTGGTGAACTCCCAGAGCACTAGTGCAGTGGGGCTATGTCTACGCTGCAAAGCAATAGGGCTTGAACCCTGGATCCTGGCATGACTCAATCTTTGACCCTCCACCCCCATGGGTCCTGGGACCCTGGGTCCGGGTCCTGGGTTAGCATGATTTGTGTGAAGATGGAAAGGGGGTTAGGTTTGTGCTTGAGTTCAAACCCTAGGCTTACACTGCAGTGTTGATGTACCCCCAGTCATGGACCAGGTCCCCATTGTGCTAGGTACTGTTCAATTGGTGTGTCAGGGCCATAATTAGGAATAAAACCATGAATTCTTCCAGTGCTCTAACTGCAAGGCAACATTTCCCCTCCATCTGTATAAACATTTTAGTAAAATAAAAAATGATGTAGTTTTCTTTGAAATTTAATATTTCCAGTACAAATATTGAGATTATTGTGAGTGGGAGCTGGAGGTGTTCTGCTGCCTTGTTCTGGTGTTTCAAGTGTGGTTTTTTGGCCTCTGTAAACCTCTCCTCTTTAAAATTAGTAATCCTGTCTTAGATCTCTACTTTCTTGCCCCTTTTGTGAGCATGTCTACAGAGTTGATTTCTTTTTGGGATAAATTGCACCTGATGGCCACTGTGTTTAATTCTCTAGTAATTCGTTTATCCTTTTGATGCTGTTTTCATGTAGAATTTTAGAAAGAACAATGTTTAGCATTTCAGTGTGTTAAAAGAACTTCTCCTTAACGTCAAATTCTTTGTTTTACAGTATGCTTTGAAAAAGCCCTTTGCTGTACTGTACAAAAAGTAAGTTACATTTTGCAATTTTAAAATTGTTTGAAAAAGTTAGTCTTAATACCTTCAGAGGGAAAGTAGAAAGGTGCTGTGCAGGCCAATAAAGTGGATTTAAAGAAAAAATCTGGCTACATGGTAAACTGAGGGTGATTCCAAATGACAACAGCAACCTGGGGAAAAGCCCATAGGTGTTCAAATTTCTGAGTTCAGTCCCATTTATCAAAATACGTGAAGTAAAAACTTTGCAAAAGGGACAAGTTACTGTTCAGCTTCACAGATGATCCAAATCTGCGTGAATGGCTAATGACATATGGCAGCTGTTCAGCTTGGCACAGATAAGTTGAAAGAGCAACATTACATCTATAAAAGGTAAAGTTGCAAGTAATCTCAATAAGGAATACAGTTTATAATCAGATATGTTTATACGAAACAGAGAGCTATTAGGCAGAAAGTTGTAATCCTGGTACTTAGATGTACCTCATGAAAATCTAGGAATATTAAACGTGATGGATGAAAAGGCAAAGACAACTGTAAGATGTATCGTGATACCTGGAAGGCAAACCTTCATTTTGTGGAGGGCAGCTTATTGCGCTTCTGGAGTACTGTCTCTATAGTTGTTTGGAATTTGTGCATCATGATAGCAAGGAAATGTGGAGAAGAGTGCATCTAATGACAGAACGACTTTGACATAGGGAACACTAAGGAAGGACTAACAGAATTAATATTGCTTTGGATCTAAGATGGAAATCAGCTTCTAAAGATGAAGTAATCTTCTCAGAAGAGCACAATAACCCAAGTGCCACCAGGGCACCTAGTGTGAAGTCATACAAAAAATCCCAAATCCTTATCTTTTTTTTTCTTTAGAAAAAATATTACCAGACCTTTTGAGGATCAAACATCATTGGTAAGTAAAAACCACATTTTATTTAGCTTGCTATGGAACAAGAGAGACTATGTACAAGATACTGTCAGTCATGCACGGCTGCCATGGAAAGTAGTTCTCCCAGGTTCACTGGAGTTACACCCCAGAAGTTAAGTTATAGGGAATTATTATGGAATTTGGAATAAGTTGAATATCTGTGTAATTCTAGATCTTGATAGATACTGCTGTTGGTTTTATGTTGCCTGGTTATTTTCTAGTAACATTCATTTGTCTGAAGGCAGAACTCTCGTACTATTATTGTGGAAATAAAAATGTTGAAAGTGCATGCATGTTACTATGAAATTATGACAAAACAGATTTAGGATTATAGAACATTGTTAGAGCTTGTAAAGGAGCTTGTCATGAAGGGAAGAATAATATTTTTACACAGCTCTTATAAATTCACATCAGCCTCATGGAAATTAAAGTATTAATTGTTTATGTGAATATTCATCTTAGTTTCTTCACAAATGAAAAATTCATAGGGGAAAAAGACTCAAAAGAAAAAAATTTAGGGTGTCCTGTAAAAATTGTTTTTCTTAATTACATTTGAGTAGAGGAACAGAAGCACGTATTAAGCTGAGGTGCTCTGCTGGACTTCAGCCGTACAACTCAAAGATCATGAATTACAAGTTTTATTCCAAAATTCACAGACAAGAATTTTTCATTTAAAAAATTAAAACAAAAAATAAAAATTAAAACAAAAACTTTTCCAAGGTGTGGTGGCTGTTATATACATCTGACTAGATTTGGTCTCAGTTCAGTGCTTTAAGATCAAGTTGGCTTCTGAACAGGAAGACAAAAAAAGAGAGGCTAATCCCCAGATTACACCTCCCATATTTACAGTTTAATCAAAGCATTATCTTAATCCTGGGGCTTGTCTGTTTTAGGGTATGGCTACACTTAGAGCTGCACAGTGCTGCCATGGGAGCGCTCCCACGGCAGCGCTTTGAAGTGTGAGTGTGGTTGCAGCGCCAGCACTCGGAGAGAGCTCTCCCAGTGCTGCACGTACTCCACCTCCCCGTGGGGATTAGCTTACAGCGCTGGGAGCCGCGCTCCCAGTGCTGGGGCACTGTTTACACTGGTGCTTTGCAGCGCTGTAACTTGCTGCGCTTGGGGGGAGAGGGGCTGTTTTTTCACATCCCTGAGCGAGAAAGTTGCAGCACTGTAAAGCCCCAGTGTAGCCAAGCCCTTAGAGAGTCATGGAACAACATACTTGTTTAGAGCAAAGACTGCTGGTTTGCTTTCAAGTATCAGAGGGGTAGCCGTGTTAGTCTAGATCTGTAAAAAGCAACAGAGTCCTGTGGCACCTTATAGACTAACAGACTTATTGTAGCATAAGCTTTCATGGGTGAATACTCACTTCGTCAGACGCATATGGTGGAAATTTCCAGAGGCAGGTATAAATATGCAGGCAAGAATCAGTCTAGAGATAATGAGGTTAGTTCAGTCAGGGAGGATGAGGCCCTCTTCTAGCAGTTGAGGTGTGAACAGCAAGGTAGGAGAAACTGCTTTTGTAGTTGTCTAGCTATTCACAGTCTTTGTTTAATCCTGAGCTGATGGTGTCAAATTTGCAAATGAACTGAAGTTCAGCAGTTTCTCTTTGGAGTCCGGTCCTGAAGTTGTTTTGCTGCAGGATGGCTACCTTTAAATCTGCTATTATGTGTCCAGGGAGGTTAAAGTGTTCTACAGGTTTTTGTATATTGCCATCCCTAATATCTGACTTGTGTCCATTTATCCCTTTACGGAGGGATTGTCCAGTTTGGCTGATGTACCTAGCAGAGGGGCATTTCTGGCACATGATGGCGTATATTACATTGGTGGACGTGGAGGTGAATGAACCAGTGATGATGTGGCTGATCTAGTTGTTCGTAAGAGATGGGAAGTGATAATATACAATCATTGTTTAAGAACAGACCTATATGAGATGGATTCTTGTAGACTCGGAATTAATCACACCTTTGCTCCGTCAGGTAAAATGAAATATTAGGGCCTTCTTTGATTATTATTTTTTTTTAACATGTTGAAAAGTATTTGGAGAATTTACATTTCTTCATATTTTCCATTGACTACATTCTAAGACCATATAAACTTTTGGATAAACAGTTTATTTACGTTAGTCCTCTTTGCATTGGTATACACTGCCAGTTGTCCAATAAAACATATTATTGTGGTAGTTGTGAGAAGATTATCAGTTATGAGTTTCTAGAAATGCCCACAGCGCAATGAGGGAAGAATTCAAGTCTCTGTTGCTAGAGCAGCCTTGACAAAGTTGTTGCCATTCCTGGTGCAGCTCTCAGCATCAGCCTTGCTTCCTGGTGCCACATACAGCTCATATCTCTCCTTCTCCTCAGCTACCGGTCTCCTTAATTGTTCTTCCACTGGGAACATGCCCTGCTCCTGTTGAGGGGCAGAGTCTTCCTAGCCCAATATTACACTATTCCTTCCCTGGTTCAGCATGGGGCCTGTAGACGCCGTTACAATGACAAATTGCATCATTACCCCATGTAAACGGAACAGTAATATTATCACCATTTTGTCATCTCTGCCAATTGTTAGTATTACTAATATGAGGAGTTAACCACAACAAACAGGCTCAGTTCCTGTGGGAAAAAATACTACCGCTACCTTGTACAAGGCGTCAGGGAATAGACTGACAAATCATAGGCTTCATGTCTGTAAAGTGTTTTGAAGATTAAAAGACCCGTATAACGATGCACTGTTGTTTTGCGTCATCCTCACTAAGACTTATCTGATTTGTACTTTGTTTTTGCCATTGCTTTCTCTTAATGAAGAATTGCGCATCCATATCTACTAACACTGGAGGACCTTTCTTAATGTCCACCTCAAAGTGAAAGGTTCAGTTCATCCATATGATATCAAATGAGTGTGTTCTGTTGTCAGGGACTCAGTATCTTCACATAATTAGGACAGCATGCCAGGCCATGTATCTTTTCCTCTGCCAAATTGCTAGCAAGTCAACCGAGCTTACTTTGGAATGTGTCCTTTAGAGCAGGGGTTCCCAAACTGTGATATGTGTGCACTGGGGTACACAGAAATTGTGTAATGGTGGATTTTATTTATTGCATTTTCATAATAGGCTACTCATATGGAGCTTTCAACCTCTGTGGAAATTTGTTATATAAAATATGGTAGTTAATTTACTTCAAGATGTACTAATAAGAACATAGATATGTCGCACTAAAACGATATCTGTACATAACAGTCAAATATGGACAAATGGCTGAAGACAGATAATGTTAAGAAGAAAACACAAAATATCACTGATGAGAAGAGTAGCGGTATGCAGGCAGCTGATAGATCTGGAAGAGATTATACAATAAGAAAAGTTTTGGAACTCTGGTTTAGAGGATTTCTCTTTGGTGTCCAGATTTCTAGTTCATGGATTTTCCTCCATCTCTTCTTGCTTAAAACCAAGGCAGAGTATTTTGATGAATATCCAACATTTGAGTTAATTGCAATACTATGTTACTTTCCTTTTGAGAATTAGTAGTGGGAATCCAGACGTAGATGAGTGTCAGTTAGTTAAATGGGAGCAGGGGGTTAGCCCCTGTCCTGTGCTCCATGCCCTTGAAATTTCCTTTCAGACAAATGTCCCTTATCCTGTGAAAAGTGCACAGCATTTTTGAGAAGTGCTGTTGGGAACATTTAGACTAAAAATTGCAGTATTGCTACTCTGCCTCCCAAAGCATTCATAAATTACGATCTAGGCTCCAAAAATGATGGCATTTCAGATATATATCCCCATGCTAATATGGCTAAAAATAGCAGTATAAATGCAGCGTCATGGACTACACAAGCATGCCAGGGATCCTTGGTATCCATTTTCATTGCTAGCCTGTCTAAGCTGCTATTTTTAGCTGTGGGAGTGAGGGTATGACTGTGCTGCAATAACACTCTGGATTTCAGTGTAGACATATCCTAAATGAGGAAATATAACTGTTTACAAGTATTTAACAGAATGTTGCATCAAAGAGGGCAGAAGGGGTTCAGGGTGATCAGTGCAAAAATGTAAAGAACAAGGAGTAATGGGACAAAATTAGGAAATGGAATATTTAGCTCAGTGATACTCAGACTGTGGCTTGCAAGTGGCTCTTTGTAGCACATAATATTAAAACACTGTGATTTAATTATTAACCAGTCAAGATGCTTTTATTATGTTATTAACCAGTTACGGTATTGGCTTGCTCTAAGTTATCAACTTATTTGCTGTGAGAATAATATGCAATAAATATTTCCCGTCATGCTGTTTAAATATGAATAGTGCTATAATAAATGAAACCATGAATTCGCACTTCTATGGTTCTTTTGGGTAATGTTGATTGTTAATTTGGCTCCTGAAGCACTGAGATGTGAGTATCACTAGTTTGGGTCAAATGCCAGGAAAAAAGCTATCTGGCATGCATATAAAACAATGGATTAACCTCCAAACGGAAATGGGTTACAATGTGCAATTTGTAGCTGTTCAACTGATCTAACGGTGACATTAACCATCACCAAATCGTTAACCTGTTTGCAAACTGAAGTTTGTGGTCTTTTTTTAATCTTATAGGAGTTTTTTTCTAAGAAGTCGGATTGTTCTTTGTTTCTGTTTGGCTCACATAATAAGAAGCGGCCTAACAATCTAATAATAGGTAAAATGATGGGTTTTTTGTTTTGTTTTTAAATTGGGTCGAAGGAATGGCTTTTGAGAATAAATGTCTAACCCAAATTTTTTTTTCCTTTTGTAGGTCGTATGTTTGATTATCATGTCCTGGATATGATTGAGCTAGGCATTGAGAAATTTGTGTCACTAAAAGATATTAAGGTAAGATACTCTTAAACAATGCAAAAAGAAGAGGAGTACTTGTGGCACCTTAGAGACTAACAAATTTATTTGAGCATAAGCTTTCATGTGCTACAGCCCACTTCATCGGATGCATGCAGTGGAAAATACAGTAGAAAGATATATATCTAGATAATAATATATCTAGTAACATCTATTGGTGAGCACTTGTAGTGAATCTAGTGTACTTTCCATAAAGAAAACAACCATTTCACTATTGCCTCTTTTAGACTTCCAGGATTAACATATACATTCACGTCAGAATCTTATTTTTGTGCTTTGTACAAATGTTATTAAAATTTACTATATGTTTACCAGTGAATTCCTTTGCAGAATTTTAGTTGGGACCAAACCAAGTCTCCAATTGTTTTAGCTGCAAACAAAAATAATTCAATTTACAAAGCTACTAGGTGGGATTCTGCCCATGAGAGGCCTTCAGTGTTACTGAGGGAAACCATGTATGAGTTTCCAAAGGCAGAACTCATCTCACTGTAACTCAGGATATTTCTGCTATCAGTGTGAGAGACTTTCGAGACTTTCTCAGGCCATCAATTATACACACACCCTGGTTTTCAGGAACTGTATCTGGCTCAGTATGAGGGCCAACATTTTGAATTCTGCAGACTTAAAAACCCCCAAACCTAAGAGCAAACCAACCTTGATGTGATCATTTTAAGTTTTGGTTTTGCCAAAAAATAGGTTAGCTATTTTATATGCCTTTTTACACTATTATAATTAAGGAACTGCACAAATTAGCAACTGCTTAGTTTGCAGATTCAGAACTGGTAGTATGAATGAAAAAGATTTTTTTTAGGTAACAAGAAATTTAACGTTGGAAAGTGATTCCTCCCCTTAAGCTTGATAATTTTCACAAGTATTGCACAGTAGGGAGTTATAGTCAGTTGGCTGTATAAAGGTGTATCAGAAGTTGGAAATGGACTGAATGATCTAGCAAGTCTTTTCCATCTTCTTCCCAATGCAAGAAATACAGTATGCTTGCTTGTATTTCATGTAGTCTAGTTCTAAATAGTCACAAAAAAATGAACTTCCATTGTAGGGTCTTTTTCACGGTCTAACACATTTTTTATGAGGAAGCTTTTCCTTATTCAGCCTAAATGAGAACATCACTCAAAACCCAAACACTTCTAAGTACAAGTAACATATATAAATTTCTTTTTAAAAAATGCTTTCCTTTTTGTGTTTATCTCAGACCAGAACAGCTCAGAATGGCATGTGCCTGGTCACTTGCATAAATAATATGCTCTATAACTTAGTTTGATATTTGTCCAATAGAACAGCAAGTGTCCAGAAGGAACAAAGCCCATGTTGATATTTGCTGGTGACACATTTGATTTAAATGAAGAATACAGAAGATTGAAAAGTCTTCTAATTGGTGAGTATTTTGAAATAAGACTTTGTGAGCAGTTAGACTTCATAAATCTGTGGCAATGCTAATTGTTGAGAAATGTTGGTTTGCCTGTTAATCTTTGTCCATGTTCAAGAATGCAAGATAACATTAAGGAAGTGGCATTAGGATTTACTGCATACCATAAAAGTGAAGATAAAGCTGTAATTATCAAGTTTGTTTCCAAGGATGGGAGAAAGTAGATCAGCCTGGGAAAACCATGAAGACTAGAGGTGGTTTAAGTGGGGAAATTGACATTTCAAGAGTTAATGTAGTCCTGAATCTGAACAAAAAGTCAATCTCCTGTGAAACAAAAATTCCTCACAAAACATTTTTTGGAAATATTGAAACAACTTTGTCAAAACACTGCGTTTTCTAATAGTAAACTATTCAATCAGAGAACTTTCAACCAGTTCTAATCAGGACCTCACTAGGGTGAATTTTGGGGTTCAGCATGTGCAAAGAAAATAAGTGGTTAAGGCAGAAACATGCAATTAAATGTGTATGTTAAGTTCAAGCTAGGTACAGATTTCCATTAAACAGAAATGTACAAACTTTTTTGCACATTGAGGGTGGGAGGCATTGGAATAGGCAGAGAACATGCAGATTATAAATAAGGTTATGGATTTTAATTAGGAATGCTGAGAGCAACTACAAAAATGGGTGTATTTTCTAGACCAATTATTTTTGTCTAAAATAATTTCATTTGTTCTATTTGGAGCTTAAAAGTAAAATGGTATTGTGGCATTATTCACGATCTGAGTACTCTTGGGAAGTAAGTTTTAGGAGTGAAACTAGAAGGTAGAATGACTGGATGTCTGCTCCCTTCTCCTACACTTCTCTCCCTGCAGCAATACTTCATTAGAAGAAATGGGTGGTGCTTAACCTGGAATGGGATTTTGGGGAGAAGATGTGGACTGTGAAGTGGTGTGTGTGGGAATGTTAGTGGGGCACGAGCAGGGAATGAAAAGGTGGATGAAGGCATGGAGATTCAGATGAGACTCAAACTTCTAAGCTTCACTTATAGTTAAATCCCAAAAAAACATTTTTGCCTATGTTAGTTTAAAAATTGCCACTGCCTTTGGCTTCGTAGCTGCACAGTCTTTCTAAACTGCTATTGAAGATGCTAAAAAAGACGACTTCCTGTGACTGCTGCATTAATAAATTCATTGCTGCTATTCTTAAGAGCTCATCTATGTATTTTTCAGAGATATAGCCCCAAATAGGATGAATTTTATGTCAAAGTTATTTTTCAGTCCGTTTTAGGAGCTGGCGGCCCGTGAATCATTAAATGATTACATCACTGTCCAGATTATATAGGATGCAAACCATAAAAGATTGGGTCTCTGCCACTTTGCCCAAATTTCTGGAAGAGAATCATTACACACCAGTAACCTCACACATTGTTGTTTTAATGTGCATCCCCTTAAGCATATTTTCAAATTGTTGGGGTGATGGATCGAAATGCGTGCACACAATTGAGATTTATGCGAAATACAGGTTTACTGCTGAAATGAATGGTGTTGCCAATCATTAACAGATACTTGCTGGATGAACTGAAAGTCTAGCCCTCTGAATTTTTTTTCCCCATCTGAGTAACGTATTCCATCCAATTTGTTTGCCTTAAGCTTTTGTTTACACCTAAATATACATCAGTCAAATACGCATCCATTTTGTTTGCTGCAGAACATATGCCAGGTACACACCAGATGTCCTGATGTTCTGTTGACTTCAGTGAAATGTCTAAAGACAAAACAATAGGTGGGTTCCTCAAATTAATAGTGGGGTTCCTCAGATTAAGGATTTAATGAGATGTTGATACCATCAAATAGTTTAGGCTTACAATTTGACCTGCTAGGAAATTGCTGTTATATAATAGGGAGCAACTCTTTCCGGTCCTGAGAGAGATAATGTATTTAATCCACCATTTTGTTGCCAAGAAACTTATGAAACTGTCACTGCTATTCTAAAGACCTTGTTACTACAGCGCTACTGCCAAGATCCGGGAGGCTCAGTTATCTAATGATCCCTTGTTACTAGACTGTATGACGTTATTGATGATAGTGGTAAATAACCAGGTTTTCATAGACGTGGTCCATAAAGACATTTTGTACATTTTTGGGAAGTCCTATGCCAGCAATCCCACATTATAGAAATCAGTGGGGGTAGAGGGATGAACTTGCATCTTGTATAGTAACCAAATTAAGCTAACCTTTTAAATCCATTTTTAAAAAACTGAGGACATCTCATAATGGTCTGGATATGTAAATAGCAGCTTCTCTTTACTCCTATACATAGACCAGCCAGACAAAGATTTGTCACTTTCTTCCCCATCCCTTTCCCTACAAAAATTGTCTTAAAATTGTAGCAGTGGTTTTACTGCCATTGGTTTCTGGTGCTAGTGTTGGTCCCTGTGAGATGTAGTTGCTGCACCCCTGGTTCTAATAGACTCCTGTGCACATATTTGTGAAACACTTCACCATTCATTCCTTTATTGGACCCACTTGTGTATTAAAAATTGGAAGATGTTGGATCACTCCTCTTAAAATGCAGGCTTGGACTGAACAGGAGGAGACCCGTTTGTTTTGAGATAGCACTTAAGTTTCTCCTTTATCCTATCTCCCTGTTTGCACAAATTATTTGGAGTCCAATACATTGATATGGAGGGGTCATTTAGATTCTCTTGAAAAAGAGATGGTAGAGGTGGTACGAAGGGGACAAAGCAGCATAAAACAGTTCCACGTCCTGTTGCACCCATCATTCTGCTGCAAAGTCCAGCAGTATTTGTGCTGTTCAGACAAGAACTGTTGCATCTTCCTAATAAATGGCCAAATTATAAATTATTTTGGAACACACATATCAAGTCCTGAAAGACAAAATGGAAGTTCTCAAAAGCTCTTTTGCTGTGATTACTAAATCACACACATTAAACACGTGGAGAAAAACAAGAGGTAAACTGATGGCAGGAATTAAAAAGATAAGGATAACGGTCTCTAATCCAACCACAGTGGACTGTCTCAAAAACTATGAATAAACCAACATTTTCAAATCCATAGAGTTCCAGAGAGGAAATACACTGTCTACAGCTGGTGGATGTCATAGAAACTTAAATTCCTGACCACCTATATTTGGATACAAAGATCATCCTGTGAGTGGAAAACTATACCACAAGAACATACTAAAGGATAGTCTGCCAATAAAAGCAATGTAGATACAATTTCACATGCCAGAAGAGACAGAGTCTTAGCTGCAGCCTGGGAAAATAGACACTAAAATAGAAGAAAATATTGTACCAATGACTTTTCCTCTAGATACAAATCCAGTAACCCAACAAAGGAGGACCCAGCATATTTTTCTCTCTAAACTCCATGTGGTGTCCACCAGTAAGAGTTTGTTTTCAACATAGCTTCATCACTGATTTTCCCAGAAAAAGGTCACTGAGGGAAACACTAAGAATCTGAAAATGAAACTTAAAGGGAAGCGAGCCATCTTCCCTCCCCCGGTTCAGCAGTTCTGCTTCTGGGTATTTGTCTTTTGTTTTTTATTAACATACCTTGTTCCCTAGGACAAGATCACATCCTTCCTTCACCCTCTGCAAAGGGTGAAGGAAGGATGTGATTTGCATGGTTGTGTGCTCTTTGCTCATACACTATTTTAATGGCCCTGATATGAGAATTATGTTAAACTATGTGATAGTTAACTGGTATCTGAATTTGCTCCCTGTAAAACTGTAAGCACAAACTGTAAGCTTCTTTCTATATGTAACTGACCATGTTGCATTTGTCTGCTGAATGTGTATATCTACAATCGTAAACATATTCATTGCAATGCAATAGCAAGTATTAGCTCATGTAAAAAGAGCAAAGGTGCTCTGTTTGACCACAGACAAAACTACTTTATAAAGCAATGATGGTCTCAAGTTTCCAAGATGGTATCATAAACAATGGGGAGTAAAAACAATCAAGATAACACTAAACACTGTCTCCTTCTTTCTTTGTATTATGTTTATCTTGTATTGATCTTGATCACTTATTTATACATACTCTAACTGCTAACTTTGGTACCAGAGACTTTTAATCCATCAATTTATCCAACAAACTCTTAACCTAGCTAAATGTTATTTCTGTACTAATGTATACTTAGCTAAACATTTGTGAGATGCATTTTCTTTATCTGAGTTCATAGCTGAAAGTTTAGAAGGGTGGATAAACTGAAATAACTATTGCTTTTTGTATTTCACAAAACTGAAGTTACTATTGCTATTGAAGCAATGATGTTTGTTTGGTCAGTCTTTTTTGGAGTGGGGTAGGGTTGATCTTTAAAATAAGATCTGGAGCTTGTGAAACTACCAAATTTATTTCTGGAAAGCAGATGTCTGTTATGTTCTCCTACAGAGACTTCTGCATTTGCTTAACTTTGCACATGTGAGTAGGCTCAGTGGGACTACTCATGTATGTAAAGTTAAGCATGTACATACATGAGTAGTCCCATTGAGCGTACTCACATGCAAAATTAAGCAAGTGCAATCTTGGATTGGGGCTTGAAGTAGTGAACAATCCTGCATGTGAGTCAGAAAGGGACACTGTTTACCATTACTGGGGTTGCCTCTGGAAAGGCCAGATCTGTTTCTAGTTAATCTGAGATTCATCCACTATAACACAGATCTGTTATCAAATAGACTGGAATCAAAAGTCCTGCTTATCTTAAACTTCCTTTTTGAAAACTCCTTTATTTTAAAAAACTAAAAGTTCCAGGTTTCTTTACATCCTGAAATATTCTTTCAGATTTCTTTCGAGGTCCTACTGTGCCCACTATTCGCCTGGCAGGGTTAGAGTATGTTCTGCATTTCACAGCTATGGATGGCAAAATTTACATGCGAAGCTACAAGTAAGTCTCGTTCAGCCGTCTCTCCCCGCCCCCCCCGGTCTATCAGGAGCTCAGATTTTATTTCTATCTGCAGCCATTTTATGCTCTTCCAGGGCCAGATTCAGTCCATGGTTCTGTGCACATGTAACACCAACAAACTCTGGTCATCAGTGAACGGGATCAAACCTGAGACCTCTGAAGCTTAATGCATGAGCTTCTACTGTATGATCTAAAAGCCACATGACCCCTACCTAAGGCTGTAGTGCAAACTCATTGATCTCTAAATGGTCTCAATGCCACTTGAGGGGACAGAATACCATACCCAGGAGGTGTGTGGGTTACAGAGGCACAACTGTATTGAAATCAATGGGAGTTGCACACACATTGAAGATCAGACACTGGGACCTTGGTTCTAAGTTTTCTGAACCAAAAATAAAATTGAACAGCGGCACGTGTTTTCTAAAGGCCACATTCTGTCCTGTGGTCCAGAAAATAAGTAGAAACACAAGTACGAAATGCAGCAAAGGTGGACAACGTTGTTGTTTTTTTTCCCCCCCTCTCTCTCCCGCAGAGTGTTGTTGAAGAAGTCGAGATGTAAAATACCGAGGATTGAACTGGAAGAGATGGGACCTTCATTAGATCTGGTGATGAGGAGAACACATTTGGCTTCAGAAGACCTCTATAAATTATCTCTTAAACAACCGAAAGCCCTCAAGGTACATAATTCTTGTATTTTATACAAAAATCTTTGCTCTTCATCATACGTAATCTTTAATACAGAGCCAGTTTTAAAGTAAACTATGCAAAGGCCAAGGGATGAAGATGGTGTTCTTCAAGTGCTGGTCCCTATGTGGATTCCAAGCATGGGGTGTGCATGTACGCCACGTGCCTTAGCTGGAACTAGATAGTAGTGTCTGTTGACCCGTGCGTATTGTGTCGATCATGTGGTGCGTCCAAGGCATTAAGAGTCTGCATGGGTTGACGCGACAGTTCCCTTTTACTCATGGCCAGAGTTGGAACCCAGTCCCTCCATGCTCTTAGCCACCTAAGAGTACTGCGTTCCACTTTTTTTTCGCTGTATATGGCTTCTTTATTTACTTAATTAGGTAGTTGTCCGTTTTTCATCCATAGCTAATTAGGCTACTCGTTGGATCTTTCCCATTCGGGGGCTTCTCTCCCTAGCCTTGGGATTATTGTTGTGTCCACTGCTTTAATGCTGTGATGATCATAGAATATCAGGGTTGGAAGGGACCTCAGGAGGTCATCTAGTCTAAACTTCTGTTCAAAGCAGGATCCATCCCCAGACAGATTTTTGCCCCGGATCCCTAAATGGCCCCCTCAAGGATTGAACTCAGAACCCTGGGTTCAGCAGGCCAGTGCTCAAACCACTGAGCTATCCCTCCCCCATCAAGCTGGAATTAAAAACTGTGCCTCATGCTCTCACTCTTTTCGGTAAGCAATGAGCACACCCGCTGCCTGAACTGTCTGGGCAAAGCCCACATAGTCTCTTGCTGCTCTATCTGGAGCTCCTTTTCATGGTGGATCCAGATGGTGCGCAAGCGTCGGTTCCAAAGTTTTCTAATGGCAGAAGCCATGTGCCCATCTGGGCAGCAAGACCTGGCTCCGGCAGAACCAACGGAACGATGCAAGTCGCGGACAGTGACCACCTCACCTGCACCCTCTCGTACAGGACCGCCAACACTGACAAAACCTCACCACGTGGACAAGTAGTTTGGGCACAAGGGTGGCTCCCCAATAGGGACCATCTCGAAACGCAGTGTTTCCTCCCCGAGCTCGGATCGGTTGGGGGAGAAGTTGTGTGCAAGAAGTGAAGGTCCAACTTCGACTTCAACACCGCCTTCCAATAAAGCACACGCAGAACACTGCTCTAAACACTGCCACTCTCCACCGGCACTGTCGATTCCAACACCAGGACCCTCTGTCACTTCCGGCACCGTCGACCCCCCAGGTCCGTCAAGCTCAGTACTCTCAGTCCCATGCACTTATCTTCTCTTTCACGAAATGGCAGAGCTTACTTTACCCTTTGCTGGTACCCCACCACATTCCACACCACCATCAGGTCCCAGGCTCCCTACTGTGGCCAGTAAACCTCTTGTCCTCTGTCCCACTCTGACAACAATGACCGAGCCCCTTCTGGTCAATCATCCTCCGACATCACCGCTACTCTTACCATCATCGCAATGCACACCACCCACTCCACATCTTTCCCACACATATAGTTGCTGTCCAGGAGGAACCCCTGGACCCTCTGGGTCCATTGGTACCAGTGGCCCCGATCACAGCTCTGGAATTGCCCATTCCTACAGGCACTTCATCATCGCTGGATGATGCCCTGATCCCAGCTGTCTTCTCCCCACCGGATAATCGCACACAATATCAGTCGCTATTCCCTCACATAGCCACAGCCCTCAGCCTTCCCCTAGAGCATGTTCAGGACCCCCATGACTAATTCCTGGGCATGCTTCAATCTCGGGGATTCTCCCGCACAGCCATACCCATTCATTCGGCTACTTTACAACCAGCCCAGACGGTGTGACATACACCAGCCTTTTGTGCCCCGTACCAAAGCGAGTGGAAAGCCGCTATTCCGTCCCCTCTAAGGACACAGATTTCCTGTTTACCCACCCACCACCAAATTTCCTGGTGATCAGTGCCACCTCACGTGCCACCTCACGTGCCCATCAGCAGCACTTTAAATCAGCAATGCCAGCAATAGATTGCAATGCCAAAAAACTAAACTTGCTGAGTGGAAAAGTTTATTCATTAGTAGGGCTACAATTCTGTATTGCCAGTTATCAGGCCATTCTGGCCAAATACAATTTTCTGTCCTATTCCCAACTGGCAGACTTCCAGGGCTCTTCTTCCTGACCGACAGCAGGACTTCCAACACATGGTAGATGAGGGGAAGATGGTGGCCAAAGTCACACTCTAGGCCACAGTAGATGCTGCAGACACTGCCTTTCGCTCCTTAATGTCTGGAGTCATTCTCTGTCATGAATTGTGGCTATAGTCCAGTGGTCTTCTGAAGGATGTCCAGATGACGGTGAAAGACCACCACTTTGACAACAATAAACTGTTTAACGACAAGATGGACGAGTCCCCTCACTCTCTTAAGGACTCCCAGGCCACCCTTCGCTCCCTGAGCATCTATGCCACAGCCCCCACCCACTGAGAGTAGTGTCCACCTTTCCATCCTTGTCCTCGCACCACTTACCACCCATACCCCCAGTGACCCTTTGAAGCACTTCAGCATCAACCTTGCTCTCAACAATCCTGACACTTCCTCTGCTGCTTCCACTTTTCGTTGACCCAGACAATCGTTTTGACTCTTATATCAAGACCTGTAAACCTCCCATAACCCTTCCGGACACACCTCCCGTCATATTCGGGGGTTGTCTGGCACTCTATCCACACTTGGAATTCCATACCTATGACTGCTGGGTGCTAGACATCTGTCAAGGATACCTGATCAAATTCGTTTCCTTCCCCACATGCTACCAATCCAGGAGGCACCCCCCCCCAACTCTTCCCAACTCCATCTTCTCCCCCAACAAAACCACTGCCCTTGTCCACAAGGGTGCCATAGAACCCGTGCCACACCAGCACCATGGCTTCTATTCTCCCTATTTCCTTATTCTGAAAAGCGGGGGGAATATGTCCCATTCTGGACCTCCTCACCTTAAACAAATTAATCTGCACCTTTCGCTTCTGGATGGTCACTCTTCCCCTTACTATCCCTTCCCTCCCCCATGGAGCTTGGTTTGTGGCTCTCAATATGAAAGATGCATACTTTTATGTAGGTGTTCACCCTGCTTATCGCAAATTTCTTGGGCATGATCTACAGAGGGACGCACGGGTAGGGCAGGATAAGAAACTGATCTGGTGGCATATAAGGACAGGAAAATAAATCTGTATGCTCTGGATTTTATCTGTACAATACCATTTTTAGGTGTAGTTATCTTAAACTGTAATGGAAGTTTACTTGTGAATATAGTGACTTGTGATGGCAGATACGCTTGCCTACAGTCACTGAGTGATTGAATGGTATTCAGTGCCCAGAAATATTAACATTGTTCTTATCTTGCAGCCGAAGAAGAAGAAGAATATCTCTCATGACGTCTTTGGTACATCATATGGTAGGATTCACATGCAGAAGCAGGATCTCAGTAAATTACAGACAAGGAAGATGAAAGGGTTAAAGAAGAGACCTGCAGCAAAGATGACTGAAGAAGATGAAGAGATTAGTCCAAAGAAATTAAAATCAGTCTGATAGGATCAAAGTTTTGGACTCTTGATATCTTCAGCTTTTGTTGTATTTGTCACAAAATAAATGTGGCAGATGGGGACCAGTCAGCTGCCATTTTTTTAAAATGCTGTAGTCCTGTAATTATTTTTTAATGCATAGTCCTACAAAAATGAACTTCAGAGGTGTTGGGCTGTACACTGACATTATTTCCTCAGTTGTCTGAAGCTCAATATGCTTATTTGGAGAAATCAGTAGAACAAATCATTGAAGAAAGCCAATTATCTGATAGTTTACCAAATGGCCACCTAGGGTTTTTATCCTGGGGACTCTTGTTAGACTAGTCTTGTCGTCATTAAACTCTTTCGAGGAACTGAGCTTTTACTGTGTAAATGCTGGCCTTGATTTGTTTTCAGCAAATGTTAAAGGTATTTGGATTGTTGCATAACTTTGTGAATACTCATCTCTAACTTAATAAACTTTGGACTATTTTATTAACTATGCATTTCACAAAAGAGAGACTATCAATATTAGTGTGTGCTAATGAACTGTCCTCTTTGTAACTATTGCTTTTAGCATTACATACATTCCGTAGAATTAGGAATGATCTGTCAAGCTGCTTATACTACATCACTAAGGTATCTGAGCATCTGATACTCACCATAGGTACGCATAAGACCTTTGAGTCTCTTAAGCACAGAACCTTATGCTTGATTTCCATATAGAGTGCAAGGGACAAGACTAACTTATTCAGTCTGTGTTTTTTAATGTAGGTATTTAGACCATGCTCTTCACTATATTTGAGTGCCATAGAGACACTGCTTAAGAAGCAAAACCTTGATTTGTCTTTTCTTTCCTGATTTGGACAAGTTTCTTTTAATACTCTAAGAAAGCAAAGTTTTAAAAGTTGTCTTGCACTGGGGTCACGCTAGTGAGTTCTATTCAGAACTGAATGCGATGGAAAACTTTGGGATCTAAAAGGGAAGACAATTTTAAAGTACAGTAAGATTTATTCATTGTTTCATAGGAAGTAGTTTGTCTTATTACATTTTGGAACATGTGGGAAATCTGTAAATTAGCTATTTTTTCCTCCTCCCAATTTATCTCTTTGTTTAGAAAGCCGTTCATAGATTATAAGACTGGAAGGGACCACTGAGATCATCTAGTGTGATCAACTGTGTATCAGTCCATAGGACTTCTCTGAATTAATTCCTGTCTGAACTAAAACAGCTTATAGAAGAATATTCTGTCTTGATTTAGAAGTTTCCAGTGATGGAGAACCCACTACGCCCTTCATAAATTATTCCTATCTTTAAAAAATTATACCTCATTTCTAGTCTGACATTGTCTAGCTTCTAGTCCCAGCCATTTGCTCTTGCTATACATACCTTTGTCTGCTAGATTGAAGAGCCAATTATCACAAAGTTTTGTTTGTCATATCTAGACACTTATAGACTGATCAAATCACTCCGTAACCTTTTGCTTAAGCTAAACCAATCAAGTTCTTGGAATCCCTTGCTATAGGGCAAGATTTCCAATCCTTGAATCATTCTCATGGCTCATCTCTGAACCTTATTCAATTTGTCAAAATCTTTTTTTGAGTTGTGGACACCAGAACTGGGCACACTATTCCAGTGGCATTAGAATCAGTGCCAAATACAGAGGTAATATAACCTTCTTACTCCTACTAAATATTCCTGTTTTATGGATTGCATTAGTCCTTTTGGCCACCATATCACTTTGGCAGCTCGTGTTCCAGTTGATTATTCACCATGACCCCTGGGATGATTTGGGGGATCTATCTGTACAATTTATGAGTTTGGTGTGAAATTATGATCTCTGTATTTTTATCAAGCTGCATATTCAATTTGGAATGTGCAGCCCTTTGCCTTCTCTGGGGCCTTTTACTTCCATGTTGGACTGAAGTTCCAAGGAGTGGCCCAGTGGAAGAGTTATTAAGGATTATAAAATCTTGGTGGAAATTTGTTTAAAAAAAAGAAACATCTTGAGACAAAAGGATGACTCCAACCCTTGAGGAACTGGTTGGGCAAAGGGTTGCCTAGCAACACAGTCACCTGGAGGGGAGTGTCTGTGACCACCTGAGGAAACTGATCAGGGAGACAGATACTGGAAAGTTATACAAAGGCAGGAGCTGACCTGATTGGGGTCTTAGGCCATTTTCACCAGCTCAAGCTGGGGGAGCAGCTGCAGAAGCCTGATGAACCTGGGGTGAACCCTGCCTACCTGAATGCAGATAGACTCCTAAGCTAATGTTGAACTAGAAGGGGTTATTGCCTGCAAGATAAATGTTTTCTAAAGGATCTTTCTTGGGCTATTGGACAAAGAGTAATAGTGTCTTAGACCAGTGGTTCTCAACCAGGGGCCTAGGGTCTCTTAAGGGGCTGCCAAACTAAACCAGAGAGCAGGGCCTCAGTTAAGACGCACGGGGGCCCAGGACAGAAAGCCAAAGCCTGAGTACCGCCGTCAAGGGCTGAAGCTCATGCCCCGCCACCCAGGGCTGAAGCCAAAGCCTGAGCAACTTCGTTTCACAAGGACCCCTTTGGCATGGGACCCTAGGCAGTTGCCCTGCTTGCTACCCCTTCATGCCAGACCTGGCTTTTGATCTACTGCATATGCAGAAAAACAGTTGTGGCACCACTGGGCCGTGGAATTTTTATAGTATGTTGGTGAGGCCTCAGAAAGAAAAAGGTTCAGAACCCGTGTGTTAGACCACTTGGCATAGGATTCTGTTTGCTTTCACTACTGCATTCCTCTGAAGAAAAAAGGCTGCCACCTTTGGTGGGATGCTGGGGAACGTGCAAGAGTTGCTGGGGAGGCTCTGGGGGAAGACAGAAGTAGTTTCAGGACCTACCTGATTGGAGTGGGGCGTGGGCAGGACCCCTCTACAAAGAGGCATCAGTTGCATCCGGAGCAAACAAAAAGCGAACGCTGGTCTCGGTATCCTTTGTTCTGTCTGTGTGTGAGGGGATGGACTAGATGACTTCAAGGCCTCTTCCAATCCTACATTTCTATGATTCTAAGTCCCATATTAGCCATACCCTTATTTTGCCTGGGGTCTATGACAGACTTACAATTACTCAGGTTGTCCTGTTCCCCATTTTTAAATATTGGCACATTAGCTTATTGATATCCCCTGACAGCAATCTGAATGAGAAACAGGCAGAGCTCTTCCAAATCTGAGAAAACTCCTGAGTCTTTTTCAGGCATAGTTTCCCAGAATAGTCCCCTCTCCTGTAAGTAGGGCTATGTTTTGTCTTCAGTGTACAACCTTATATTTGGCCCTATTAAAACACATTGTTTGCTTGTACCCAGCTTACCAAACTATCCAGATGTTTTCTATCAATGACCTGTGCTCTTCATTATTTACCACTCCTGCAATCTTTGTCATCTGTGAACTTTAAATAATTTTGTTTTCTTCCTGGTTATTGAAAAAAATGTTAAATAGCATAGGGCCAAGAACCATTCTCTGCAGGATCCTACTAGAAACATACCCAGTTGATGATGGTTCCCCAATTATAATTACACTGAGAACACTGGTCTCGTCTGCTTCAGAGATAAAATGTGGTATTTTTTATGTATTTTGATGTGCTGAATTCAAATATGACAATTAAAACAATTGATTGGCTACTGTTTTTAAGATATTTAAGTTTTTACATTTTATGTCTATGTATATTGTGTAGATAGTAGAGTTTTAATCATAAATTGTAAACCTAGGTCTTTTCATGTGTTTATGGTTGCTTTACATGATAATATATTCACCTGTCCTGTTATGTAACACTTCAAAAATCAGCAAAAGGGTTATATAAATAAAATATATGAAACCAAAGGCAAAAAACTATTATCTACATAGTTTAGTCCTTCAGTGTCTACTCGGTGCTTCTTGGCTTGTCTCTTGTATCATTAAAGAGCATCTCTTGTCACTGTTCAGCAATAGTCTGCAAGCATTGATGGGCTCCATTTGCCCTGATAGCATTTTTCCATTGTTGCAATGTCTGGTGAAATCGCTGCTGTGCTCGTTGCTCACTGCTCCGCAGTTCGGTGGAAAAAAATCTAGATGAGAATGCACAAAATGTATCTTAGTAACATGTTGGAACCAAGGCTTTTGTATGCCTTGAGGAGGTTTTCCACCAACACACCTGTAGTTGTCTGCCTTGTTGTTGCAGAGAAAATTTATTGCCACTAACGGAAGGCTTTCCATGCCGTCTTTTCCTTGCCACGCAGTGCACGTTCAAATGCATCATCTCGAAGAAGTTCACGAATCTGAGGAGCAACAAAGACATCTTCCTTTGTCTTAGCTTCACTTAACCTTGGAATTTCCACGGAGTACTTGAAAGCTGCTTGTGTTTTGTCAATGGCCTTGACAAATCATCATCAAGACCCAGCTTGATGTGTAAGGGTGGGTAACAAAACTTCCTTGATTCAACAAGTGGTGGAGTGCTGAACACTTTCCTCCCAGGCTCCAATGACTGTTGGGTGGCCAATCTTTTTGATGTAGTGGGAATCTCTTTGCACGACTATCCCATTCGCAGAGAAACAGGCAGTACTTGTGTATCCATTCTGCAGACCAACAAGAGAGCAACAACCTTCAAATCGCCACAAAGCTGCCACTGATGTTGGTCACAGTTTATGCACCTCAAAAAGTTGTTTCATGTTGTCATAGGTTTCCTTCATATGGACTGCATGACCAACTGGAATTGATGGCAAAACATTGCCATTATGCAGCAAAACAGCTTTAAGACTCGTCTTTGATGAATCAATGAACAGTCTCCACTCATCTGGATCGTGAATGATTGTTGAGGGCTGCCATCACACATCGATGTTGTTGCAGGCTACAGAATCTAACTTCCATGAAGAAGAATGGACAAAATCCTCTTTGACGGTCACAGAACAGGAAAACCCTAACTCACCTCCAGGAGATTCCACTGCTGTAGTCTGGAGCCCAACAGCTAGACTGAGCCAATCAACAACTTTAAGCATCATTTTGTTCTCAGTGACCCAGAATTAGTAAAGTTTGAGCTACATTTATTTCAGAAGCATTTTGGCTGTAGAGCAGTGGAACCTGTCAGCCAGTTTTTAATCTACGTAATGTGGCGCCTGGTGATTTTTTTTTTTTGGAACTATTCCAGTTTCTTAATTATAATAGTGTGGTACCAAGTCAAATGCTATATAAAAATCTAAGTATATAACACCAACACTATTCCCTTTATCAACCAAACTTGTAATCTCATCAGAAAAAGAGTTTGATAAGACCTATCTTCCGTAAAGGCAAGTCAATTGGTATTATATTACCTTCCTGTACTACTTTATTAATTGGGGAAAATATGATCTACATAAAATTTACAATAAGGTGGGAGCACAGTTAGTTGAAAGAGGGAATTCAAAGACTAGTTATCAATGGTTCACTCAGGGATGGTGTATTTAAGGGGTTCCTTCAGTGGTCTCCCTGGGGTCCAGTATTATTCAATACTTTCAGTAATGACTTGAATAATAGGGTGGAGATTGCTTACAAAATTTGTAGAGAACACCAAGATAGGAACGGTTGTGAGTACTGTGGAGCACAGGTTTAGAATTCAAAATGAACTTGATAAATTGGAGAATAGGTCTGAAATCAAGAAGATAAAATTCAATTAAAAAGTCTAAAGTACTTCATTTAAGAAGGAAAAAAAATCAAATGTAGAACTACAAGATGAACAACCACCATTGTGGTGGTAGTACTGCTGAAAAGGAGACCAGGCATTCTGGGGGAAAGAAACTGACTAGATGACAGATAGTGGGAAGGGGAAATTTGGGAAAAGGAAATGAGAGAAAGGAGGCAGATATTGTTGGGTGTCGACATGACCCAGTTTTCTGGGATTCGTGTGTTGGGGCCCTGTCCTAGATACGTTTACTGAAGACTGGTACATTCCCAGTTTCAATGGCGTCCCAGATCAAGGTCAGAAAGTTCACTCTGTTGACTGGTTGACTAAGGATGATTTGCTAGGGGAATGGAAGGTGTGTGGATGGTATATGTGGCAAAAAAAAAATAGGTGGCTTTGTTCTATATTTCCTGGATTTTGTGGCTTTTAGTTTGTTTTTATTGTTCCTTAGCAACCTTTGCTTATTTTCACAAGGTGTTTCTATGTTTGAATGTAATGGTTTACTCCTCGCTCCTACTAGCTGGGTTGCAGATAGGTGGAGCTAGAGAGGAGCTGGAGAATTGGAAAGTGACTGTGAAAGGCACCTTGGGTGTAGTGTTGGCTGTAGCTAGCCCCAGGGAAGACAGGCACTTCTGTGTCAGGGCTTTGGCTGCATTAAATAGCTTTAAAGACAATGCAGCCTTGGTGCATTCATTCAAATACTCCCAAGTGCTGCAAATGAAAAAGTAGTGTATGAAAGGTAAATAAAAGCTCTAATAAATTCGCATTTCAAACATGATTAAATAGAGATCAATGGAAAGCATTAGATATATAGTACAAAATACGTATTAGTATGTGCTTGTGTACATGTGCATAATATATAATGGATGGGTGGATGATTTCCCTGTCTCCAACGGGTCTTATCTCCTTGTTCAAATACTGCTAAATATCTCAACCAATGCTAATTTATCCCTGTATCCCAAAGATATTTCTGAAGAGAAGGGGTTTGTATCAAAAGTCAGGTCTTTGGGAAAGAAATCCTAGAGATATTTTGTCCTTGCCCACTTTGTGTCAGCTACTCCACCACTGAAAATAGCTTAGCTGTTCCCCTGCAACAGCCTAAGCAAGACTGAAGGTGGTGGGTGAATTTTTTTGACTTGGATGTATATTTTGAAGAAGATTATTAAGGAATCTGTGGACTCAATAAATTGAGAACTGTGTAATTAGAGCAAGCAGTGAGCATTGTAGAACAGGTCCAGGCTCATCCAGAAATTAGTACATCAACCATTCTTTGTTCACTCCTATTTTCTTCAACTTTCAGTGATATTCTATCAGCCTTTGAGCATTGATTTCATTACTTTTCCAACAGCCAAGAGGTAGATTTGCAAAATAACTCAGAAAATGGAGGTAAAATCCTAACCAGAACTTAATAGAAAAACAACAAAATTATGGTTGATTATAATTTTCCCAAATTCAGAGTACATCCTCCACTCCCAACACTCTCTGTCACTACTTATGCTACCACCATTCTTCTGATCAATCAGTCCCATAACCTGGGAGTTGCATTTGATGACTCCCTCTGTCTCTCACACCACTCATCTAGGATATGTCCAAATCTTGTTACTTCTTCCTCCATAACATTTCTAAGGTCCAGCCTTTTTTTCGGTCCACAATGCTAAAACTTTTTGATAGGTCCTCATCATCTCCTGTCTTGATTACTGCAATCTTTTCTTCTGTGATCTCCCTACCTTCCACATCATTCATCTCCAATCTATACCAAATGCAGCTGCGAAATATCACATTTAGCCTACCACACTCAACACATCACCTCTGCCCTTCAATGCTCTTAACATTTCTGCCTCACCTTTACTTATTTCATTGCTCCGACTCTTCCGCTTTGCCCATGATGCCAGCCTGGAATGAGAATTTCTTCAGAAATGTCTTTATGCTTTCTTCCACATGTTCCCTTGTTTACTGAATGCCTTTCTTCAAGGGATCGGAAATACTACAGCCTTCTCCTTCCAGATCTTTATTCAATTCCTATTTTTGCCATGATACCTACAGAGAAACAGAGGGTTTACAGCAGCTAGGCTGGTGGACAGTCTTTATTTAGTTATGTAATTACAAAACAAACAATATTAAATGTCTATATAGTGTAGATGTAAGCAGAGTCAGGATGAGCTGTACCCTGACATCTGGTGATGAATTATGGCGAGCGTGGAAAAGAATTTCAGAGGCTGATCATGTTTGCATAGGCACACCCACTCCGCCTAACATAGCCCACGGCGACCTAAAATGGTTACTTTCACAGCTGTGGGATCCCCAATTTCTTTGTTGTTGGGGCAGGAGGGATAAAGTGTCCTGATTAAGTAAATGAGGAACTATGAAACTGTTTTATGATAAAGGGTTTCACTATCAACTAAATAGCACTTGCTAGACAAGGGACATGGGTTCCAAAACCCAGTGAATTGAGAGAGGGTGGGGACAAGTATCTGTACCTGCTGGTGTAGGCCAGAAGCACCAGTTCCACCTACTCCTCTATCCACTGTGGAATATCAGAGTTGATTTTTGGTTCCCTTAAGAATCTAGATACAGGTTACTGAGCTGAACTCACTATGGGCTAATGCTGCACTAGCACTGGGGCTCCCCTACTGTGAGCTGAAATCACTAAAGAGCTGGAATTGCTGAGTTGAGAGCACTGTGTACTGTGCTAACTAGTGGGGGAGCCTGAAGCTATACTGCGGAGCAGAGCAGCTGGCAGAGCGAAGTGGAGCAGTTTGTGGAGCTACAGAGTGAATGGAGCTGAGCAGTTTGTGGGGACGGCTGGAGGGATCACGGGACGGCTGGTGGAGCAGAGCAGCTGGTGGAGTGGAGTGGAGCAGTTTGTGAGGATGGCTGGAGGAGCAGAATGGAGTGGCTGGTAGAGTGGAGCAGTTCGTGGAGAAGGTGGAAGCAGAACCTCACGGACAGGCAGGGCAGTTGGCCCCGGACCACGTAAGGTGCCCCTTTCTACCCAGGCTGGGAGGGGGGGACCTCTGCAGATAGACTCTTGAACTCTGGGGCTGCATTGACCCGGGATAGAGACTTTTGGATTGGGGGACTTTTGGGACTGAGAGTGATCTTTGGGTTGCTGGACTCTAGGGACATTTGGGGTATTGGACTTTGGAGTCTTGGGGTGATTTGGGGGTTGCCGGACTCAAGAGCCCGGAAAAGGACATGGCCCAATTTCCTGGGGTGGGTCTTTGCTCATGGTTTGGTCTATGAACTCTAGCTGAGGTGTTTTCCCAATTTAATGCTTGTTGTTTATCTCATGTAATTAAACCTTTTCTGCTATACTGAGACTCTGTGCTCACGAGAGGGGAAGTATTGCCTCTTCGAGGCGCCCATGGGTGTGTGTAAGATTTTCCCAGGTCACTGGGTGGGGGCTTGTGATGGAGTAGGGGCTGTCTGTGAGGGGAATGGGAGAAGAGGGGAGGACTTTAGCGGATGGACAATACCGGAGCCTGTAACCTGAGCTAGGTAAAGGAGGGGGAGGGTCAACACCTTTGCCCGGGAAGGAGGAGAAAGGAAGGGGCTGGCAGGAGGGAAGGAGTTTTCAGTTTGGGTTTGGGGCTGTGGGGCAGAATTCAGGGTATCCTAAGCTGGGATCCAAGCACCCTGAAAGCCCAGAAGGACTCGATTGAGGGGTCCTGACTGTGCCTGCAAACTCTGCCGTAACCTGCGTTCCTGTGTCCAATAAACCTGTTTTACTGGCTGGCTAAAAGTCACTGTGGGTTCCAGGAAGAGGGGTGCAAGGCCGGACTTCCCCACAATCCGTGACAGGGCTCGAGCTGGTTTTGCATTACGTTGTAGGGAAGGGACCCCTATGTATTGAACCCGGCCCTTGCTGCTATCAATTTGGCCTGGCAGAAGGGTTACATATATAAAGTGCATGTATGTATTATCTCCCTCTCCTCACCCTTTATATGCTCTATGACTTAGATTATAAACTCTTTGGGGCAGGCACCGTGACTTCTACATATGCATAGCACTTAATATAGTGGGGCTATAATTCTGACTAGTTAAATATTAAATTATAACATTACTTCAGATACTGTACTTTTTTACTAGGGTGTTATTTCAACCATCCTGTCTCCTTGACTCTACTGCCTGAAGTAAATCACAGCCTGCTACTGCAGCCTGTTTTGTTTGTTTTACAGCAGAATAACATCCTGTGCTTTTTTGCTGCACCTGTGATGCCTTTTATTAGCCACAGCTGGGCAGGCTGAGACCTAGTGACTGCAGTTATCAGGGGGAAATTGATGACAGACTTAGTCTCTTCCTTTCCTCACACTGAAGTCATAGGGACTGTTCCTATTTTTGTCCCATCAGGCAAGAATTTCTGCTTTCATAAGGAGAAAAGGGGATGGAATGAGCACGGCTTTCTGTTTTAACTGAGCTGTGTTATTCAATTTCCTTCTTAAGTAAGGGAATAAAGCCCTTTCTTCTCTGGGGAACAATTGAGAAGAGAGTGCTGCAGTGAGTTAGAGGAAAATGCAGGCTAGTTAAGTATGTTGTGCTGTCTATATCATGTTTTCTGATACAAGAGAGAATTCCCAGTGCAACAAGGAATTACAAGGTGGTGTAAGGGAAACAGCCCCAGCATCTTGAGGCTTGATCCTGCAACATGGTGGAGTCTAGGGGAGTTGAGAGTGCTCAGTACTTTGTAGGGCCTGGACTGGAACTGTTACGCTAGTATATCAGTAGATCTGCTCCTGGATGTTCCTATACATGAACACCAGCATAGTAAGAATCTTTCTTTTTCTGCCATGCAGTGCCCCTCACAGCCCATCTTCCCAACATTCGTTTTTTAAAAATTGGGTTAATATAAAGAACCCCTGAAACATTCTGATAAAAGCACAGGCAGTAAGTACGCCAATAAACAGTAATGAGTTTTTAATTCCTACCATCTTGAGCTCAGCCCCATTGGCTCACTTTGCATACAGTAATAGTTCTCCAGTGATTAGGGCTACTTAAGTGAAATGTTAGGAGGGCTTTTAACCCTATAAGGTGACATGCAGAGGAGGACAAAACGAGTTTGCGTGTGTGTGTGTGTGTGGGAGGTTGGTTTCTTTGTTTTAAAGAAGACCTGCAAGGTTTATTCCTACTTGTTTCTCACATTGAAAATTCAGGATCTGTCTATCTTGCTGTCCTGTGACAATACAGTGGATAAATGAAGAGCTAGTAGGCTTAGAACAGTGGAGAAACCGGATTAAGTGAGATGGGAATAAGTTTTGTTCATGCTGTTTAAAACTTCTTTTTGTTTAGAGGTGGGGTGGCGGAATGTGTTCTGTCAAATCTGCTTAATTCAAATGGGGTATGTCTACACTACAGGATTACTCTGATTTTACATAAACCGGTTTTGTAAAACAGATTGTATAAAGTCGAGTGCACGCGGCCACACAAAGCACAATAATTTGGCGATGTGCGTTCATGTACTGAGGCTAGCATCAATTTCTGGAGCATTGCACTGTGGGTAGCTATCCTGTAGTTATCCCATAGTTCCTGCAGTTGCCCCTGCCCATTGGAATTCTGGGTTGTGGTCCCAATGCATGATGGTGCAAAAACAGTGTCACGGGTGATTCTGGGTAAATGTCGTCACTAATTCCTTTCTCCGGGAAAGCAATGGCAGACAATCATTTCACACCCTTTTTCCCTAGATTGCCCTGGCAGATGCCATAGCATGGCAACCATGGAGCCCGTTTTGCCTTTTGTCACTGTCACTGTATGTGTACTGGATGCCGCTGACAGAGGCGTAACAAGAGCATTCATTGCTTTGCAAGGTAGCAGAGACGGTAACCAGTCTCTTACTGTCTGCCGTGCCATTGTAAATTGTGACTGAGATGATGTTATCAGTCTTCGTACTATCTGCTGCGTCATGGTGCTCCTGGCTGACCTTCGCTGAGTTGGCTGGGGCGCCAAAGACAAAAATATGGAGCCCCCTGGTCATCCCTCCTTTATATTTATCTAAAAATTCAGCCTTCTAAATATGGCAAATGTACTAAGAACATGTATCAGAGAACCAGAGAGCACAGCCGCTCCAGGCAGACCCACAGAAGTGATGAGGCGCAATGCCATTCTAGAGGGATTGCTCGCTGCATCACAACCCCACCCATTGCTTCCCTCCTCCCCAACCCTTCTGGGCTACCATGCAGGGTCCCCCATTGTGTATGAAGTAAAAAGAATGGAGGAAAAGAACACGACTTTGAGTGAGATAAATATGAGGAGAGCAGCCTCCAGCTCTAGATAGTCCAGGCATGGATATCAAATGGTGAGGGAGAGTGAGCGCAGCATCCCGCGCTATGTGAATAGTTCCCCAGGCAATAAACAGGAACTTTCTGTCTTTAGACATTCTGGATGAGGCGGTTACCAGCGTTCTGACCATCTGCCAGGTAATAACCGATCAGTTCCTATTTTTACCTCAGCGCCGCCCTGCTGACCTCACCTAGGCCAACTAGGACACTCAGGGCTATACGAGAATGGCTAACATCACTCGCACGTACCGTCTCCACTGGGAAGAGGGACCAGGATGCTTGCTCTTCATTGCGCCCAGCACCGTGTCCTAACAGGCAGGTCGATGCAGAAACATAACGGTGACATTGAAATAAAGTCAAAGAATACATTTTTTTCCGCCTTTTCTTTCACGGGGGGTGAGGGGAGTAAATTGACGAGATATACCTGAACCACCCTTGACAATGGTTTTGACCCTCCAAGCATTGGAGCATCTACATAGAATGACAAAGCTTTTCGGAGGACTGCAGGACTGGTGGATAGCTGAGTCTCAGTACGGCCTCCTCTCTCCATGAGCGTCAATTTGGATGCTGTTGCTTTCCGTACATCTTGTCACACCAGCCTGTGCTGTGGCCCACACTGTATCAAGCCGGAGTATTTTTTCAAATGCTTGGCCATTTTCGTCTTCTGAGACCGAAGCTCGTGAACAAATTTGTCTCCCCATACAGCGATCAGCATCATATTCTCCTGTACGATCCATGCTGGAGCCTTTTTGGATGGATGCATCGCCACCTGCCTGAATCAGAGCTCACGCTGGGCAAGACAGTAAAGAAATTCAGAATCGGGTCTTCCCTGTCTACCTGGCATGCATCCAAGTTCAGATTGCGCTTCCAAGCGGTCAGAGTGGTGTACTGTGCAGATACCGCCCGGAGGCCAAACCGTCGATTTGCGCCACGACCTAACCCTAAATCCGATATGGAATCGAATTTCAGTGTGTCATAAATAGATAGCTAAGGGTAATTTCTTTACCTTAAAGGTTAACAAAGGTAACCAAACACCCTGACAAGAGACCATATCAGGAAACCGGATTTTAAACTGAGAGGAATTTGTCTTCTTGTCTTGGTCTGCTGCTTTTGTCGTTTTCTCAGCTAGAGAAGGTCTTTCCTATCTTCTACCTCTGTTTCAAATGTAGATACAGAAGAAAAACATAAGAGCTTTATGTTGTTGGGTTATTTACATTGTGTAGCTTGCTGAATGTTTAAAATGGATATTTTGAATTCAACTGTTTATTCATATTTGCTTTAACTTGATCTGTATACGCGTCGTTGATACAGAGACATTTGAATGTTTTTTCTTTTCTATATAAAGTTTTCTTTAAACTTGTTGAAGTTTCTCTCTGATAGGCTAAGGAACAAGGGAGGGAATCTCTTGTGTTAATCTACGGAGGATAAGCTCTCAGCACCAGGAATTGTGGAGTGGGAAAGAGAGAGAGCAATCATTTGTCTTCTTGTATTTGGGTTGTCTCTTTGTGAATAGAGGAGATATGTCTTCTTGGTATGTGATGTAAAAGATATTGCATCAATACTCTTCAGTTATCTCCAGAGAGGCAAGTCTCGGGTGGAGAAGGAGGGGGAAGGGAAGTGGAGTATTTCCCTTGCTGGTAAGACTCAGAGCTTCTGGGTCTTGGGGTCCCTCCAGGGGAAAGTTGGGGGACCAGAGCGAGGCAGGCGCTGTAATTCCTGTCTGGTGGCAGCGAGATGAGATCCAAGCGGGTAATTAAGCTTGGAGGTTCATGCTAAGCACCCAGATTTTGGACGCTAAGGTCCAGATTTGGGAGAGAGGCTTATGATACAGCGCTACTCCTTTCGTCGGGGAGGAGTACAGAAAGTGGTTTAAAGAGCCCTTTATATCAATATAAAGGGACTCGTTGTGTGGACGGGTGCAGCGTTAAATTGGTTTAACGCTACTAAAATTGGTATAAACGCGTAGTGTGGAGCAGGCCTGAGAAACACTAGGTGTGAGAGAGACACTTCTGTTGGAGGTGGAGAGGGAGCGGGGACTGTTTCTGTTAAATATTCAAAGCAGGAACTTCTTCAGTTAAGGATGAGAAAACTCATAGGGGAGATTTTCATAAACGCATGGTAGTTAGGCATCTTTGACTTTTAATGACAGGGAGGTGCCTAACTGCTAGCAGTACCTTTGAAAATCTACCCCCACACCTGAGACTCCAAGAAGCGCTCTGCAAAACTAGTGAACATCCCAGCTGTGATGTTCTTTGTATTGCTACAGCAACAGTAAGCACAGAATAAAATAAAACCTTTCAAACCTTCTCTGTCCATCAGGAAGAAAATAAAAGGACACTTCCCCCTAACCTTTGCAGGGAAAACATTTATTTTTATATAAGAGTGGGGTGGAATATGAGTCTGGGGGTTACTATCAATTCTTGAGTCCATTCTGGTGAAATTTAGTGAGATATGGCCCTTAACCTCAAAGAGCTAATCAGCACAACTTTTGGTGAGGCAGATTATTATAATCCCCATTTTACAGATGGGATAGTTAAGGCAAAGGCTAAGCGATTTGAGCAAGGCCATAGAAGGAATTTGTGTCAGAGTCAAAACTAGAATGCAGTAGTTGCATGTCCTCAAACCTGTGCTTAGTCCACTAGACCAGTGGCTCTCAAACTTCTGTACTGGTGCCCCCATTCACATAGCAAGCCTCTGAGTGCAACCCGCCTTATAAATTAAAAACACTTTTTTATATATTTAACACCATTATAAATACTGGAGGCAAAGCAGGGTTTGGAGTGGAGGTTGACAGCTCATGACCCCCCCATGTAATCACCTCATGAACCCCTTAGGGGTCCTGACCCTCAGTGTGAGAACCTCTGCACTAGACTATGCTGACTTCTTTGCAGCTTCAGCTACACTAGTTTCATAACAAAGGCACTGGCTAAACTGCCAGCACCTAGCTAAGAGGGAGTTTGTAGCAGCAGAGCTGTTTATTATACTGCTGTGATCTTTCATCCTCCCAAAAATCTTAGGACCTATAGACTTAATTTTCATAGACCCCTAAATGCAGCCTTGATTGCAATTAGGGAGACAATAATTAACTGATTGTCTCTTTAGGAAGACTCATGTTTAGGCCCAAGTGCTCAATTTATATTTTCAAGCAGGGCCGGCTTGGGGCGGCATGCCACGGGGGGCGCTCTGCCGGTTGCCAGGAGGGCGGCAGGCGGCTCCGGTGGACCTTCCGCAGGCGTGCCTGCGGAGGGTTCGCTGGTCCCGCGGCTCCGATGGAGCTTCCGCAGGCACGCCTGCGGAAGGTCCACCGGAGCTGCGGGACTAGCGAACCCTCCACAGGGACACCTGCGGGAGGTCCACCGGAGCCGCGGGACCAGCGAGCGGCAGAGCGCCCCCTCGCAGCATGCCGCCCTGCTTGGGGTGGCGAAATGGCTAGAGCTGGCCCTGTTTTCAAGGCAAACTTTTAAAAATAAAGTCCTGGAAACTTTCTAAAATATGGAAGCTGAGAGTCACTTTTATTGTTTGGGATGTAGAAGTACATGGAAACCCATAGCTAGAGGCTTCACAGACCTCAAAGGTAAGCTTCCTGCGCCCCCACCTGCGCCCATTATATGGCTTCAGGAAGTACACACCTGTCAATTACACATCTTACTGTTTTAAAAATTACTTTGTTAGAGAACTCTAGCAATATTTGTACATTTCTGTCTTTGGAATGTGTTAATTCAGAATAGGTATGATATAAATCCTTGAAGTTTATGTTAAGCATAGTAGAGCTCTGTCTATTGTATAGGGGTATAACTTTTGAAATTATTCCAGTTTCCATTTGCCAATCCTCTTCTGAGTAATCCTCTTGTGGCTCATACTGTAGTTGAAATTATCTTTTCTCTTATTAAGCTTTTTGTATGGACTTTTTTTTCCTGCTGCTGTAGGTTTAAAAAAGGGACACATACAGAGCTTATAAATAAGGCTTTGTAAGCTGAATTGAATGTTCTTATTTAATGAACTTGAATAAAATATTAAGCTGTACTTACTATAGACTGAGTATAATCAGATAGTACTAATTGTATTTAGAATCTGAGTGTGATATGTTATGTTTGGAAAGCTAACATTATAGCTTAGGATGCTTCTAAAGTCTGCTGAAGACAGATTTGTGCTTTTTCCAGTTATGAATAATATTTTGTATTTTTTCATTTAATAGAAATGTATTATTTTAAGGGGATAATGGTGGTTCTGGTTTCTCTTTATTTTGCTTTTCATTTCTGAATGAAAAAGCTGTTATATAGCTTAATTGATAAAACTATTGAGTAGTAGTTTCAAATAAAGAAAACCACACTGGCTAAAAGAAAAATTTTTAATGATAGGAAAGGGTGAAAGTGATATGGTCCGCCAGCATGAGGGCTGCAAAAGGAATAAAAGAACTATCTTAAATACTGAATCTTGTTCCTAAAGATGGCCTTATTAGATGAAACACTTTATACAGGGTAAACACAACTCTGTAGAAGGAATATACACTCGTGTGTGGGCGGGGGGTTACAGTAGCAAACAGTAAATCTTCGGAAAAAAGTATGTTAAATGTTGGTATATAAGAAGAAAAGCTTTTTGTCAAACTTTGTACTGTGTACAACTATGCCAGAATTTGGTCAGAGCCAGCTGCACCAGACTTATAATGGATTCCAGGAGCTAAACTTGAAGGTATTGTTGTTCTATGAAAAAGTGGAACAGGATTAACTTTTCAACCTGGTGGGTAGAAATGCTAGTTTCCATATGTCTTAATTCAATCAAGAAAGCAAATCTGAGTGCAAAGAAAGGACACACAAACTGTTAATATGTGACTTGAGGAGGGTGAGGGTGATGTTTAGTTGTTAGAGCAAGGGTCTGTAATTTAGGCAGTCTAGGTTCCATTCCTGACTCTGCCAGTGTGACCTTGAACAAGACACCTCACTTTTCTGATACGTTTTCTCCAGCTTTAAAATGTGGATGATGATTATCTCTGCACAGCACTTTGGGGTCTTAAAAAGGTTCTACATATAGGAAATTAAAAGTAACACTGTTGTTATCCGTGTTCTGCATAGAGCACAGCTTCAGAAAACAAGCAAACAAACAAGAACACTCTGAGAATGGGCCTTTTAGGCCTTCTCTGTATATTGTATGCAATATAGAAAGAAGGGCACAGCTGCCCTGTCCTCCGTTTATTGGTCACCTTAGTGGTCCATGTTACAAAAAACATGGTAGCAACACAGTCTTAAGGCATGTTAGTCCTATGATCTTGGGGACCTCATGAGATTTTGAATGTCTATAAAATAACTACCCCTATTTAAATTTCTGCGGCAAATTCCTTATGTGTGAAATAATGTCTCAGATGAAGTGCTTCACAGCAAGCTTTGTTGTTCTTTTAACTTTTGAGTGTTCCTGTTTGCTTACCATAGTATATTATAGATGAATGTCCCCATAGAATTTTAGAATGCAGCTCGTTTTAGTAAAATATTTTTGTTGTTGTTGTTGTTTTCTTTAGTCTTGCAGATTCAAATCCCAGTGAAGCTCTTAATGAAAGTAAGTGTGGGAATCATTGCTTCTGTTTACTTAATATAGACTGTCTCCAGAGTGAAGTGCTCATGTGACAAAGTGGCTTGTTGGTTTAGAGTTATGGTTCATTTGTCAGGTATAAGAAATCTAGATCCAGAGAATCCATCTAAGCTCTCTGCCTCAATTGGCTTACTATTGAGGTTTAGTAGGATTCAAAAAAAGATTAGACATTTATATGAATAATAAGAATATCTGCAGTTGCATTAGGCAGGATTATCATTCATAAGTGATATAAACCCTCTTTCTAAGGACATAACCCCAGACGGTTAGCAGCTTGTTTACAGTGAAACTGGATCTGGTCAGAAAATGCAATTTCTGTTATACAGGAAATTCCAACATTTTGAAGGTTTGTTTCACTGAATTGAACTGAAAAGCTGAATTTTCCCATGCAATAAAAATTCTGAAAAATGTTGGGACCATCAAAACATTTCATGTTGATGTCAAAATGTATAAAATATTTTAATATTTTATTATAACAACTATAACAAATATAACAAAACAAAATGAATGAAAATGATAAAGTTGAAATTAAACATTTGGACTCTTTCCCATTGAAAATATCATTAAAATTGACACTTTCCTGCAAGCTAAAAATTCCCAATAATTTTCTATTCAAAATGGAGTTTTGACGAGCTCTAGATAAAGCTGCTTTAGGGTTGACTGAGTCACCATTGTGACAGAAGCAGCTTTACAGACCAATTGTGAATCACATACCACAGTTTGAAAACAACGCAACTGTGAGGGGTATGGTTCTTGCTTGGTGTGCCAAAGGGTTGTATCTATAGCTCATCCTTTCACATAAGTTTTCCTAAACATTACAGAAAAACATATTTCATGGCCACCATTTGCAATCTGATCGCCATGATCTGACTTTCATCAGTATGAAATTACATACCTAGGCCATGCATGGTGTAACGTCTGAGAGTTACAACAACTCTATATTAACCATCAAAACATATATAAGTATACAGTCAGTAAAAAAGACCAGAGTTCAAGGATGCCTATTGGTAGTTCAGGTTGAAAGTGGTAACATGTGGACTGTGAGTAGGGTGACCAGATGAGAGGAAGAAAATATCAGGACACATGGGGAGGCGGGGTGGTGGGAATGGTCCGCTGGTGGAGCAAAAAAAACCAATAGCCGAGTGCTGCTGGCGGAGGAAAAAAAAAAAATCAGAGTCTGGCGGGGGGTGAAATATAGGGACAAATGTGTCCCGACCAAATATCGGTCGGGATCCAGGAAAAACACCTAAATATTGGGATGGTCCCGATTTTATTTGACACCATAACTGTCTGGACACCCTAACTGTGAGTGGTAGAGGGGAAATGGCTGAGGTTGAAAATGGGTGCTGAAGTGCAGATGTAGTAGGGGTCTTGAATAATTAAACTGCTAATTTCCTTCCCCTTCATGGTGTGTCTGTAGTTGGGCTATGCAGTCTGGCAACATTAATTCACATTTTGGGCATGTATTAATATATGCATGCACATGTGGATTAGAATATTTTAAATTTCTCTGGAATTCTGTTCACAACAGCATCTCCCGTATAGAGATAATGAAAAATCTAGAACTGTGGTGGTATCATAACTGTTTTTGGACTATGACAACAAAATGAAAAGGATGCTTCTTTCCACTGAAACAATATGTAATGATATTTCTGTAGCCCCATAAATGTACATTATGCTTCACAAACCTGTACAATACATTCTCTGTTTTGAAAAGTTTATGATCTATGTTGATTGAAACAGGGTGTGAGTTGTAGCAACAGACAGCTGTGGGCAAAAGTAGAACAAGAGTTAAAACAATAAAATTATGGGGTTGCTTTGATATCTTGATGGTTCCAGCGAATCCAGATTATTTTTTTTATTTTATCTTGGTAGGGGGAGTGGAAAGCAGTTATTATAGCCTTGGACAAATCTTTCTTGTGTACCATCTAGTAACATTTCTTTATCTACCCAAGTTAAAGCATTTTTCAACATTTGATAATTGCCACTGTTTTTACTGTTTCTATAGAAACGTTCTATTAAGTATCTTAATGCAAAGAACCTTTCTAAATCTTTCCATTTTGCATTGCTGAAGACTACACTGTTAACAATAAACTGCAGCTTAAATGGTGAAACTGAAAGCTCAGGCCACTTTTTGATCCCTAGTCAACATATTTAGGCTACCTATGGGTTAGCCGTGTTACTGGAAGCTAAGGATTTGTCTACATTCGAAAATGTTGTTGTATTTAAACAGAACTGAGAACATTCAAGTTAACTGACATGATGACCTTTTGCAGTCAGTTTAGACCAGAACAAGCTGTGTTTAGCATCATGTCAGCTAATCTGTGTTCTGTAAACACAATAATGTTTTCTGATGTTGACAATTCCTAACTGAGGCAAAGGGTATATATAGTAGCTCCTACACCCCTGAAAACTTGGGTTCAAACATAATTTAGGTTGCAGTTGAAATGAATTTACTCCTGCTTCTACCTAGTATTACTGTTGTATATTTCAAAAGTACGAAAGTTAAAGTTAATTTCCAGAGGAGAAAAGACAAATCACTTTCCTATGGCATCAACAAAAAATGAATGAAAAACAAAAAAACTTCTATTTCCTTCAGTGTTGGTGGTTCAGTTGCTCTGAGTCTCATTGTCTTGCCTTTGTGTTGTACCTGGGATGGAGAAGAATTTAATGTTTCCTATAAATAATTCCTTATTCCCTGGGCTGAAGTCATCATCTAAACTTAACCGGTGCCATTAGATACAAAAATCCAAAGCAATCTGAGCCAGAAACAACTCCCAGATCTCCCAGCAGATGGCAGTTATAGCTCTTATTTTTCAATTTTATGAAAAGGAAAGAGATTTGTGTAGACAGACTTTAAGCCAGGGGTGGGCAAACTTTTTGGCCTGAGGGCCACATCCGGGTATGGAAATTGTATGGCACGCCTTGAATGCGCACAAAATTGGGGGATGGGTGCAGGAGGGGGTAAGGGCTCCAGCTGGTGGTATGGGCTCTGGGGCTGCAGGACGGAGCTCTGGGCTGGGACTAAGGGGTTTTTTATATATATATTTTTTGTAATTGGAGATATCCTATCTCCTAGAACTGGAAAGGACCTTGAAAAGTCATTGAGTCCAGCCCCCTGTCTTCACTAGCAGGACCAAGTACTGTTTTTTGCCTCAGATCCCTAAGTGGCCCCCTCAAGGATTGAACTCACAAGGCTGGGTTTAGCAGGCCAATGCTCAAACCACTGAGCTATCCCTTCCCCCTCCCCCCCGGAGGGCAGGAGGGGAATCAGGGCTGGGGTAGGAGCGAGGGTGCGGGAGGGGGTCAAGGATGCTCCTAGCTCAAGCAGCTCCCAGAAGCAGCGGCATGTCCCGCCTCCGGTTCCTATGTGGCGGGGTGGCCAGGCAGGCCGCGTGCTGCCCCTGCAGCTCCCATTGGCCGTGGTTCCCAGCCAATGGGAGCTGCGGGGACAGTGTGCCGAGCCCCTTGTCTGCTGCTACGTGTAGGAGCTGGTTGGGGAACATGCTGCTGCTTCCAGGACCTGCACGGAGTGGGGCAAGCCACCGACCCTGCTCTCTGGCTGGAGCACCAGAGTGGGGCAAGTCCCAAACCCCGCTTCCCAGTGGGAGCTCGAGGGCCAGATTAAAATGTCTGACAGGGCGGATGCAGCCCCTAGGCTGTAGTTTGCCCACCCCTGCTTTAAGCTTAGGAAAAAGTAGTACTGTAGATCAGAATCATTTATGTTTCTTTTAGGTTAAGACACTTCTGAAAATTGAATTCAGCTTCCCTGTCATTCCCGAATAGCTGAGGCTTTGAAATAAATATTACTCTTAGTTAAAGAAAACTATGTTATGATACTTATAACAAGGTTAAAAGGCCATTATTCAGACTTTCTTTCAGTCTTTAACACAACTTGCTATGCTGTGGTACTGCGTGGTACACATTGCCAGACACACAGAAAAACAAACTGTTGAGCAATAGTCAACACGGTTTCTGTAAAGGGAAATCGTGTCTTACTAATCTATTAGAGTTCTTTGAAGGGGTCAACAAACATGTGGACAAGGGGGATCCTGTGGACATAATATACTTAGATTTCCAGAAAGCATTTGACAAGGTCCCTCACCAAAGGCTCTTACGTAAATTAAGCTGTCATGGGATAAAAGGGAAGGTCTTTTCACGGATTGAGAACTAGTTAAAAGACAGGGAACAGAGGGTAGGAATTAATGGTAAATTCTCAGAATGGAGAGGGGTAATTAGTGGTGTCCCCCAAGGGTCAGTCCTAGGACCAATCCTATTCAATTTATTCATAAATGATCTGGAGAAAGGGGTAAACAGTGAGGTGGCAAAGTTTGCAGATGATACTAAACTGCTCAAGATAGTTAAGACCAAAGCAGATTGTGAAGAACTTCAAAAAGATCTCACAAAGCTAAGTGATTGGGCAACAAAATGGC
>NC_133771.1:88535097-88666390 GCF_003597395.2 Chelonoidis abingdonii
AAGGAATGGTGTTCCTAGCCTCTGTTTGTCAGAGGATGGAGATGGATGGCAGGAGAGAGATCACTTGATCATTGCCTGTTAGGTTCACTCCTTCTGGGGCACCTGGCATTGGCCACTGTCGGTGGAGAGATGCTAGGCTAGATGGACCTTTCGTCTGACCCGGTACGGCCGTTCTTATGTTCTTAATCTCGAGCCCTCTTGCAATATGTTGTCATTTCTGCTTTACTTCCTCACACTCCCATCACAATGCCACTGTGTTTATAGAATGTATTGAGTGGAGACATACATCTCCATTGCCTCCTTGAAGGGTCCCAGGATAGTCTTAAACAAAAGCATCTGAAATCAAGATAAATATTGAACTCTTGGGTGCATGTGAATGTGTCCCATTAACTTCACTGATTTAGAGGGCAGAATTTAACTCCAGAAAGAAACGTATCATTCAAGCAAAGCAATATTACTCAATTTGTAGTAAACATATGGAATGGATTGCCAGAGAAGACTGCCAAAATGCATGTCCCAGAGAGAGCTAGATTTGCTGTTGAATGAGGGGAATGATTCACAGAGATGATGAAAAAGCAGTAAAATGGGAATGAGATTAATCATAAAAGGGATGGCATACTGAGATAATTTATTTCTTCAGCCTATTTTTTTAATTGTTCTTGCACTTGAGCTGCTATTTAGAGTGTATGGCAATGATGGTGTTAAAGGAATGCTGTGAATGCATATTATAATTTGTGTAGTTGTGAAATTGTGCAAAGTATAATTTAATTCAATAAGATTTTGTAATCAGTACTGGCTCCATAATGTAGAAATCATAAGGTACGAAAAATTAAGCATGCAAGGGATCCACTTTAAAGTTTCGAACTAAAATGTTTTAAAATAGAATAAAAAGGTGCCCTGTCTGCATGATGGACTAACAACCTCCAGAATTTAATTATATTTGTTAATCGATACTTGCTTGATGGTCTAGCGATAGCTCTCCCTACATATAGGGGAAGTCCAAATGTGGGACTGCAACTCAGTCTTTAGCCCTCATACTGGCTGAGCCTGAGAGTATAGTAGCAGATATGTATATTAGGGGTGAAAAGCTTCTTCCATCACACTCTAGTGACTCTTCTGACTTGAGAGGCATGAACAAGATCGGAACCAAGCTTCATTTTGCTTTGCTTGGCTGGAAGTTTAGTTGGCCCTGGCATGAGACCGAGGGGTGGAGAGAGTAAAGAAGGAAAAGTGGTAGGGATAGGAATGTGGAGTCCTTCCAAGAAGATAGCGTTTTGTAGTTAGACGATGAATCTCCCAAACTGCTTACAATATGTTTTTTATCTTCCTGTCACATCAATATGACCAAACTAATTAGAACAAAATTTAATGACAAAACTAATTCCAGATTTGAGAACATGAATCCTAATTATGAATTCTGTTTTGTTTTGTGAATGCCACGTCTGACGAAGTGGGTATTCACTCATGAAAGCTCATGCTCCAATACATTTGTTAGTCTATAAGGAGCCACAGGACTCTTTGTTGCTTTTTACAGATCCAGACTATCTCGGCTACCCCTCTGATACTTGACACCATTTATTATTGTAACCTTCACTGTGGATTAGAGGGTTTTTTTGTAGCAGAGGTTGATACTCATCTGATAGAGTATATCTGGGAAGCGTTTTCTGACTAATCAAGGGCCATCAACATTGAAGGACTCTTCCTTACTGGAACAATGGGTTTTCTATCAGTGGGACCGTTGCCTTTGGAACTGATAGGAGTGGAGTGGAGAGTGGAGCTTATGTATAGAGAGTCTGAATCCCCCATCTTGTAGCACATGGGGAAACAGATGACAAAGTTCGTTTTTAAAAGGGATGCTTCTCTAAGAAAGGGATGCCATTCCACTCCCAGAAGCAAGGTAGCCAGGCCAACAAGCCTGGAAACACTGCCTGGCCTAAGCACTCAAACCAAATCCAGGACTCACAGGGCTGGTGAGATCTGATCAGACGATTGTATTCAGGAGTTTGTCGTTTTCCATGGATCTGTAATGCTCTTGGACTTTGAAGTTCTCTTGCTTTATTGTCACTTTGTCCTTGAGAATGTAACTAGGAAACCAGCATTCCTACACCCAGGTGGACTCAAGGCAAGAGGGACATGTCTAAGCAACTGAGGACTCAAGCGGGATGTGGGCTGCTTTTGAGAGACCAGGGACTAGGAATGGTGATCAGTTTCTACCCAAGCCCAAGGGGCTTAGAATCAGGTGGGATGCAGTGGTTGGATTCAGTCACAACAGACTGGTTTAACCAGAGAGAAGAACTGGGCCAGGCTGTAACAGGTGGAGCTCATAATAAATATCCTTGAGGTCCTAAAACAAAACCAGGTTTGATATTTCCTGATATTGCTAAGCAACTGAAGGCTTTAATAAAAGAAAAAAAATCAACCCTTTCAGGTTGTCCTTGTGTTCATGATTTATATAAAAAAGAACAAACTCAAGTTTTAAAGAATACTTCAGAGGTAACCTGCAAAGGATCAGTTTTCCTCTTAAAAGTGACTGAAAGCTACATTGTGAAGTTACATATTTGTATGTCAGTGGTTCCATATCAAATATGCTCATTTCACAAGTGGAAAAGTTGTTTTTCTAAGTGCCAGCCTTGAAAAATCAGTCTGGAAACTGAAAGCCAGGCAGCCTTCTTGGCTCGTATATCACCAACAATAAAGATTCTGTGATCAGAACATCGGTAACAATTCTGTTAATGATACATGAATCTGAATGACTCATAAGTCAAAAGTGATTTTAAAATGTATTTTATCCCATAAAGCAGATAGGAGACTGAATATGTGCAGGGAAGCAGATCTGTTGAATAAGGGTAGTCTACAGTGCCTGCATAGTGCAGGAGGTCAGACTAGATGATCATAATGGTCCCTTCTGACCTTAAAGTCTACGAGTCTATGAGTGTAATGTTCACACTGCTATTTTTAGTGCATTAGCTCAAGCAGAACTAGTGTGAGTCTGTGTGCCTGGGTGGGAGGTGTGCTCCCAGTTGCAATGGTGACATATCTTAAAAGGGTGCCATTTTTACTTAGATCCTGTCTACATTTGAGAAACTTGCACCAAGATGTAATACATGAATATAGCTACACTCAGTGGTGAGCTGGGGCTGGTTCGCACCAGTTTGCGCGAACCAGTTAAATTTAGAAGCTGGTTTAGAACTGGTTGTCCTGTCCGGCCTGTCTGAGCTCCTGGTGGGGGAGGCTCCCTGGCCTTCCCCCCGTTCGCAGAGCCTCAGCGTGCCCAGTGCTCTAGACTGCTCCTGGGCAGCTCGGCAGCTCCTGCCATTTTGAACAGCATGGTAAGGGGGTGGGGCTGCGAGCTCCAGTGGGCCACGCAGCATCCATACACGCTGCCCTGAGCAGCATGGTAAGGGGGCCGGGCTGGGTCTGGGAGGATGGGTTGGACCTTTTGCAATCAGTTTAGACCAGCACAAGCTGTGTTTAGCATCATATCAGCTAATCTGTGTTCCGTAAACACAATAATGTTTTCTAATGTTGACAAGTCCTAAGGGGCAGGGGGCCGTTGGAGGGGGTGGAGGTTCTGGGGGGGCAGTCAGGGGATGGGAGGGTTGGGTAGGCGTGGGTGTCGGGGTCTGTTGGGGTGGTGGTCGATGGGTTGGGGCAGTTGGACACAGGAAGTGGGCGCGTAGTTGGTAGGGATGAGGTCCTGGGGGGCAGTTAGTGTGGTGGGGTCTCGGGCTTATACTCACTGGGCGGCGCCTAATAACCATTTCCCTACCGGGTCTTCGGTGGCACTTTGGTGAAAGGTCCTTCCTGCCGCGGAGACCCAGTGTGAGTGAAGGACCCACCACCAAAGACCCGGAGCGAGTGAAGGACCCGCCGCCGAAGTGCTGCTGAAGACCCGGAAGGGAACCAGTTATTAAGACTTTTGGCAGCTCATCACTGGCCTACACTATTACAAAGCAGAATGTAAATGGGTTATGTGATGTAAAGAGGGGTTTTCACTGTTAGATGGGCTGGATCTGAGTTATACAGGAATTCTTTCCTGGGTGCTGCGCTGGTTGGAGTCTTCCCACATGTCATGGGTTTAAACTGTCACTATTTGGGGTCTGGGAAGGAATTTTCCTCCAGGGAAGATTGGCAGAGGCCCTGGAGGTTTTTCACCTTCCTCTGCAGCATGGGGCACAGGTGACTTGCTGGAGGATTCTCTGCACCTTTAAACCACGATTTGAGGACTTCAATAACTCAGACATAGGTTAGGGGTTTGTTCCAGGAGTGGGTGGGTGAGATTCTGTGGCCTGCATTGTGCAGGAGGTCAGACTAGATGACCATAATGGTCGCTTCTGACCTTAAGTGTATGAATCTATGAAACTTAATCCAGTGAACTGCCCCAAGATAAGCAGTGCAGTATAGTACTTCTATATATTAAGGGTTTACTCTATATTAAGGATCTAGTTACACTGGTGAAAATTACTTTTATGTAGACAGGCGTCAGGGCTTGTCTACATACAAAAAATATTCAAGAATAATGTACCGGTAGGTTATGAATAGCTATTCTGGAATAACTATGTGTGGACACTCTTATTGTAAAATAAAAATGCCATTGTCAGATTTTGCTTAATCCAATTCCAAAGTGGATTAAGCTAATTTGGAAAAAGGCACTTTAATTCTGGGTTCAATGTGTCTGTGCATGCAGTTCTTCTGGAATAGGCATTCCAAAGTAACTCCATGTGTAGGGAAGCCGTACATCACTTTACAAAGTAGGACTTATGTTGTAAAGTGAAATCCTGTAGGCTCTTTCTATGGTTTTTTTTTTTTTTAAAAGCGCAGAGGTTTGCCCTAGTGTATTGGCCCAAAATGTATTCTCTCACTCTCTCAATCTGTTAGCCATTTTGCAGCCACCCTCCAGCTCCTGGTGGCTGCATCTCATTGTGGTAGCATAGGTATAGTTTACAAAGAGCTTTGAGATTAAAAGTATTACTGTAAAATAATTATCTCCCAATATAGATTTGCCATTATACATAATGGGTCAAATGGACCACTGGTGATAGCAGGTATGACTGCACCGTTTTTAGTAGTTTAATCTGCTTACAGCAATGGTGAATTTGTCTTAACATTATCATTAATATAGTGGTGCAATTAGATTTTGAGCTAGGAGTGAGAGATGGCCTGATAATGAATAACCTGCTTGTCTCTGTACACAGCCTTTGGACTTCAACCAATACCTTTACAGTTCCTAGTAATGCAAATGTAACATAAATGGCCCTGTCAGACAGTACTAATCTATATTAACGTTTAGAAAAGTATATTTAAAAAACCTGTGAATCCTTTGCTTATCCAGGATAAGGCTGATGTACAGTACACTTCTAAGGATCATTCATGCAGATTAAGTGGCTTTGATTTAATATCTGGCTGTTTCATTTGTCACAGCTTGACCACACAGCCTTTCATCTGCAGGATGATACTCTGCGCGGAGGATTACCCAGAAGAATGACTAAAACTTTAAATATGCTACAGTGAGAGAGTAGATAAGGGTTGAAAACTAATAAAATCTTTTTTTTTAAACCCTGCTAGACCATGGTAAATTCATATGGGTTCTCTGAAATTATTTTTTATTTCACCCTGACATTTGGGGGTGGAAGGAGGGGAGAGTCCATCTTGGTTGCTTGTTGTCTGTATTTTATAAAATATTAGAATCTAAAAGAGCCGCCTAACTTCTCCATCATATTTTATCCTGGATGATAATTCAGTTGAAAACTACAGAATACAGCGTTTCCTGTGCCACTTCCACCAGGCTCTTATATTATTGTAACTCATAATTTTTCACTCTCTTGCAGGTCATAAATAACTCAGAAAGATCATCATCATGATAAAGCAGATTGCTTTTTGAAGGATAAAATTAGTCACTAATCATATTTACATTTCCTAGGAGGATAAGTATAATGAAGCAAGACTGTGGTTTTCTGGGCATGATCTCAATTTATTTGCCACTATAATTATGTGCTCTTTGAGTTAGTGTACATCCTCTATTTGTGTACATGTTGTTTTTTTTTGTCCACTGATAAACTGTTGAGTCTGAATGAATGACATCCCAATTTCAACTAGATATGACATTGGGACAGTCCTATTAATCTGGTCCTCCAGTAATCCTTATTAGTGAGAACAATACATTATCTTTCCTAATTGCTATTTCAAGCTTCTTAGACAGGAAAATAGATAATGTAGTTAAAGCTTCAATTCCTTTTGGAGGTTGACTAGTGTAAATATGTACTGGATTAACACTTCACTGTTTCTTTACTAATTTATCTTATTTCAATACCTTTGGGAAAGAGTTTCTCTGTCAGGGTACTGACTGTAGTTTTATGAAAGATACACACTTACATTTGGGTCCCAACCTAAGTAAGTCTTATACACATTCTTAACTTTTAAGCAAATGGGACTACTCCTGTGCTTAAAGCTAAGCAAGTACATAAATCTCTGTGGAATCAGGGCTTTAGGATGTGACGAAGCAAAACAATTTTTCCCTGTCATGTCAGGAATTCTTTTTTTGAAAAAATCAAGAGCCATTTGACATACAAGTACCAACCTCCATTTTGTTCACCTCACAAGCCATAGTATAGTAGTTACAAACAGAATGAAGCACCTCCACATGCTCTTTGCTAATGCATGTAAACTACTTCAAAGTAGCTGAAGTAGAATGGAATGGTTGTAAAATAATCTACCAATTGTGATGAGTTCAGATTTTCCACTAAATAAAAATAGTGACATTTGAGGGTAAACTCAATTGGTTCACATCTTTTTCAGATTCGTTTTTAAAATTACTTAGCATAAATTTGATTTTTCTCGTTGTCATATCACATTTTAAATCAATATTTCAGGCTTACAGCCAAGAAAAAGGCTGAGAGCTAGACTTCCTAAAATTAATTTTTGTGTTTTGTTCTTATGGTTGCAAAGATGACCTTTAGAATGTGAAATCTATGTAAATCAATGCAGTGCTATCTAACCAAATCGATAGACAGCCTGAAGCAAAAGCTCTGAGAGATATGAAAAGCCCCCATTCATCTGAATGAGATGTTAACTTTGAACATTTGTCAACATTATTAGGTATTTCACTGCTGAGAAAAGGAGGTGGGGTATCATGCTATGATAATCTGTACAACATGTTCAGAGTAGGGTCATCTAATTTTTATGGCATAAGTGAGAAGAGCTTTAGAGACAATAACCACTTTTTTTTCCAGTCTGCCCATGGGTGTACAGGTCCAGTTGACTGATGTATCTCAGCTTTTTGGAGTCTGGTAAAAACAAAGACTTTCTACTGTCAGAGGCTTGAACAAAAATAGTTGAATATTTCCTTCAGCTTGGTTTCAAAATGACAGCAATCAAAAAAGTGGCCTTGTACAATGAAAGATTTGTAAGGTCAAGAGTGCTTTTACAGTTAGTACTGTCTATTTCAGGGGAGAGCACACTATGGCCCACAGGCCAGATCCAGCCTGTGGGATTGCCAGCCCCCTGTCTGTCCTGGCTCCTTGGGGGGGTGGGCAGAGGGCTCCATGTGCTGCCTTCACCACCTGCAGTTCTTCTCCTTCATGCTACTTCTCAGCAGGAGCCCAGTCTGAAGTATCAGTAAAATGTTTCCTCCCACTGAGAGATACATAAACACCATTCACTGAATGAGGCATTATCTAATGTTGATCTCCACGCAGTTGGTGACACCACGTAACTGTTATCCTGTGTACCTTTGCTATCTCAGTTGGGCCAAATCTTGCTGTTGAATAGGTTCATTATCATCAGTTAAAAACAACTAGAAAAAGTCTTAATTTAATTAAGAGGATGCATGACTCTATCTAAGGAACCACACAATTTTGTTGTAACCCCTTGTCCACCTTTCACCCCCTCTACTTACTTTGCTTTTTCTTGTCTATTTGTCAAAAATTGCCCTCAGTAAGTACAATACAAATTTAGATTGTAAACTTTGCAGCACTGACTGAGTCTTCTATGTGTTTTGTAAAGAGCCTAACATTTTTCTGGGTTCAGTTTAACAATAATACATATACCTCACATTGCCTATAGTTCTGTGTATATGTGAAAGTAGAACTGGGTCCTTAAAATGTGTACTCTTCAGAGTTAAAACAACGAGGAGTCTTTGTGGCACCTTAGAGAATGACAAATTTATTTGGGCATAAGCTTTCATGGGTTAAAACTCACTTCATCAAATCACCTGATTTGATAGGTATAAACAGTATGGGCGTATATAATATAAAAACCATACTTCATTCTCCCTGTGGACTCAAGAATATCAAAGTATTTAAAAAAATCAAACCAATCTTACCAAAACATTATTAAGAAAGAGCTAGTTTTTAATTACAGTTAAAATGTATAAATAAGTAACTACATATTAAGTCCAATATTATACTTGGTGCTGTATAAGACACAAAATACAGTCAGTCTGCCCCAAAGAGCTTACAATCTAAACAAGGCAGACAGAGACTGGACAGGATGGACTGTTAAGTCTGGAAGAAGGAAAGACTAAATAGCTATTTTCTTGAGTTACGTGGAAATGAGACTTTTGTAAGATGTGATTTATGCCCATGTTTATGATTTGAGTTTTGTCCATGTTATATTATAATAAACAATTTTGTAGTTCTAGTGAGGCATGGTTCAGGTGCTTGGCTACAAGCCCAGAAGTCATGGTTTTGAGTCTTGCTTGATACAATGCTACTTCCAGTCCACCCAGCTGCAAGTGAGTACCTGATCATTGGGTTGGGGAGTGAAAGGCAGTTGGATGTGGTGCTAGCTACATAACTCCCTTGTGTACCTCTGGATATGGAAACTGATGTGCCTTAACCTTGTCAGGCCAATGACCTAAATACAGCTTCCAGAGGACTTTGAGGTTTTTTTTGTTTTGTTTTTCTTTCATTTTTAATAATTCTAGTTTTCCAGGTTATGGTGTCTTCCCATTCATATTCTCCCTTGGATAATATCTTTTTATGTCTCAGGCTATCCATTCTCACATGATGCCACAGCACAACTGGCTGCTGAGCTCTGTGCCTTTATCCTCACATACAACTATTTCAAATTTGATGACAATCTATATCTCCAGATCAGTGGCACTGTGCTTGGGCACCCACGTGCCCCACAATATGCCTATTTTTTGCCGCTGGAACCCTTCCTCACCTCGTCCACTCACAACCCTTGCTTCTCCTACGCTACATTGATGACCCTGCGAGGCGCTCTGGAAATTCCCCACTTTTTCACCGCTTCCACCCGCCCACCCTCTCCTCCGCCGGACCTCTCTACGCAAGTCCACTTCCTAGACAACCGTGCAAATACGTGATCGGTCCCTTAACCCCCCTTACCGGAACATTACCACTGCTATGCTACTCATGCCTCAGTTCATGCCCGGGCACACCACACGATCCCTTGATCTACAGCCAGCCTGACGGTACAGACCCGCATCTGCTTACCTCAGACAGAGTCAACCTACCATCTTCCAGCATTCGTCAAATCACTACCGCACGCGGACATAGAACGTCACAGCGCAGCTGTACCCAAGCTCTACTGCCAGTACACCAGACGAACAACAGGACCCACGGCCAGCATACAGTCCAGCACAAACCCTCCAACGCATCATCAGGGATCTACAACCCACCTGGCCGGATCACACTTCAAGGCCTTGGGTGGCGAGCAAGTCCTTGCCCAAAAGACAACCTGCCACCTGAAGCATATCTCACCAGTAAGCAACACCAGCGTCAAAGTACTCTGAGCTCAGGAACCAACCATGCAACAAACCTCGATGCATCTGCCACATTTCACACCGCGACACCAACAGACCTAACCGCAATCGCCACACCATCACTGGTTCATTACTTGCCGTCCACGCAATGTATCATAGCCTCATACCCGCTGCCCCTCTGCTATGTACATTGGCCACGTGGACAGTCTCACGGAAGGAGAAATGGACACATAAGCAGATTAGCAATGGCAACTATACAAACCTGTAGAGAACCCAACCTACCCCTGGCACACATAAGAGATCTTACGGTTCATCCCTGCAGCAAAAAAACTTCAGGACCGATTCAAAGAGAACTGCTGAGTTTCAGTCCTCTCAAATTTGACTCCATCAGCTCGATTTAACAAAGACTGTGATGCTTCCCACCACAAAACAGTTTCTCCTCCCTGGTTTCACACTTCAACTGCTAGAACGGGCCTATCTTCCTGGCTGAATACCTCGTTATTCTCTAGCTTGCTTCTTGCTTGCCTAATATACTGCCCTAATTCTCACTCATGCATCTGAATGAAGTGGGTATCACCCACGAAAGCTCATGTCCAAAGTCTTGTTGTCTATAAGGCCTTCAGGTCTTTGCTGCTTCATAAACAATGTAGAGTTAAACACTAGAGTACTTTTATCTTTTCTGACTGTAAGGGTTAACAAGTTCAGTTCTGGTGTCACCTGACCAGGCCAATCAGGGACAGTACTATTCAATCTTGAGGAGGAGTTTCTGTGTGTGCTGTTAGATTTGGTGGTGTTCTTTCTGGGTTCTGAGTGACAGCCGTTGCAACCAGGTTTCTCTTCCAATCTCTACCGAATCGGCTTTATAGAGTTCAAAATAGTGAGACTGAGTAGTAAGGCATTAGGCTTCGTTTTTTTCTTATTTGCCAAATGTATCTTGGTGGGAAGATATTTAATCGTGCATTTGCTGGAGCAGTTATGTGCAATTTGGCTGAGCAGTCTCAAGCTTTTTATTTTGTGAAAGGATTTTAATTGGCTACTTGTATATCTATAGGCGGGAGGTTTTCCCTGTCTAATAGCTGAACTAGTACCTAATCCATCTTAAATTTACAAAGATAATTTTTACTGTTTTTCTCTCTTTAATTAAAAGCTTTTCTTGTTTAAGAACCTGGTTGTTTTTTTATTCTGGTGAGACCCCAGGGGTCTGTGTCTGGATCCACCAGGGAATTGGTGGGGAGAAAGGAGAAAGCACTGTCCAAAAATAGAAGAATGTGTTGTGGTCCTTGCCCGAAATTAAACTGAACATGGACAATTCAGTTCATGGCACCATTTCAGCAAAACACTTAAATTACATGGGTAATCTGACTACACACATGCTTATGGTTAGGCATATGTTTAAATGGTTTGTGGAATACAGACTATATAATCAGTCAGTTTAAAGGCCAGTCTAGAATTTTGTCCTCTCTCATGTGCAACCCAAAACTGAATTCAAATAAATGGGGGAAATAAGTCTATAATTTGATCCAAAAGGAGGATTTCAAAATGCTCTACTCGTCCCTGCCTTATCTATTCAGAGCCAAGTTATGTTATGCCTGAGTGATTTTTTTTTTTAGAAGGGAAGTTGTTAAACAGTTTGTATACAAAGACATAATGCAGGTGCCCCTTTTATATTATGAATTGTTTTGAACAGCTTTAAGCCTGCATTAGCTTTTTCAGTAGAAACTTTAAATTCGTCCCTATCCTTCCTGCTACAGGTTTTTCAGATTTTCAAAGTTTAAAAAACAGGACATCAGTATGGCTCTCAAACTGTCAACTATCAGTATCCACAGGGTTTTGGTGGGAGAAGAGATAAGTTGGCATAAAGGTGAGGAAGAAAAGCACTCTTCCTGGTCAAATACGTTCATCCTTTTCAAAATGGAAAAATTAGGACACTTTACTTTAAAGGGCAGGTTGGGAGAAAACAGTGCATATCTTTCTAGGATTTCTTTATTGTTCTTTCCCAGTCTCAGTCACTTCTCTATCTTCTCCATGCCTTAATTCACTTACAACCTCAATTCCTTCCACTCATGCAAAATCCTGTCAACCCAACGTATACACCTTCTGGGACAGATGCCCCCCTAAATCTCTTGCTCTTGACCAGCAACCCCCTCCAGGCTCAGAACCCTTTCTGCTTCCACCCAACCTTGAGATTTGGAAATCATTCCCCAGGATCAGAACCCTTTCTCTTCCACCTGAATTTGCTTCCTTTAGAGTCTGAAATCTCCTGACCCCTCTTCCCAAAATCAGACTCAGAAGAACCTTTCCCTCACACCTGGACCCCACTCCCTCTCACCAAGGCTCCCATAGTTCAGAGTCACTTCTCTTCCTCCCATCCCATGTTTTACCTAGGGAACAAGTAGCTAAGACAGCAGACACAAACTGGTTGGATGAAGCTGGGAATATTGCAGTGGTTATAATCTGTTTTGAAGGGGCTAATTTGAATTACCATCACAGAAGCCTATATTCCCTGCTCTGCACTTGCCTGCTTTGCTGTCAGCAGCCTACTTGCTGCTAGGCCTCCTGGTAGGGCTTCAGGCCTGCCAATTATCACACATCTTGCATGAAACTATGCCTGTGGCAGCCCGGTCATGTCTCACCACAGATCCCCTCAAACGTCACTCTATAGAATTTTCAGCATTTTTTCCTATGGGCCATCAGTGGTCACTGTGACAGAGGAACTGCAGGCAGCAGAATGCTACCTCTTCTACTGGTGCTGCTCCTTCTGCTGAATCCAAGCCAGCATGCAGCCAGACATGCCAAACCCATGAAAAAAATGCAGAAATTGGGCTAGTTTTTGGCTTGTTGCTTGTTTGGCTTATAACTTGTTGCTGCTTTTTTTTTTATCAGCTCCCAGTAAGGGAGGGCAAGTAGGAGCAAAGGGAGGTGAGAGGATTGGAGTGCACAGCGGGCCCACGACAGTTGCAGACTGCATAGTGGGGGATCTAGTCCCATAGAATGTTGGAGTTCTTAGGGATTGGCTTGTTTTGAAATGGGATTAGCTTGATTTTTGGCTTATTGTGAAAGTCGGGGTGCTTATTTACCGCATGAAAGCTGGCAACTGTGCATGCAGCAGTTGGAAAGAGAAGCCACAGGCTGATGCAGGAGTGCTCAACATCTGTAGATATATAAATAGTTAAGGTGCCAATGGCTGGTGCTCAGAATTCACACAAGTTTGAGCATTGGCCTGCTAAACCCAGGGTTCTGAGTTCAATCTCTGAGGGGGCCATTTGGGGATTCAGTTGGGGATTGGTCCTGCTTTGAGCAGGGGGTTGGACTAGATGATCTCCTGAGGTCCCTTCCAACCCTAATAATCTATGATTCTATGAATAGTTCTTGGGTGTTGTAGGACTGATAAAACGTACTGCATGCTGCAAATGGCATCCAGTAGCAGCTTTTTAATCAGCAACTAACAGAGGAATCTGCAGCCTGCTGCTCCAGCTCCCACCACCAAGGGAGGTTAGTAAGAGAAGGTGGTCCACGGCAAGAAGGAGGGAAGAGAGATTGGGTTAAGCAGGTAGGGGCAGAGGATGGAGGATAAAGACTAGGGCCAGGTCTACGCTAGACTTAAATCTGTATAACTATGCTGCTCATGCGTGCGAAAAATCCACACCCCTGAGTGATGTAGCTATACTGACGTAACCCCTGTATAGATAGCGCTATGCAGCTGGGAGGCTTTCTCTAGTTGACATAACTAGTGTCTCTCATGAAGGTGGATTAACTACGCCAACAGGAGACCATCTTCACTTAAGCGCTGCAGTGGGCGCCAATGCAGCATTTTAAGTGTAGACCTGTCATAGGTAAGAGTGTGGGGAGCAGAACTGGCAGCAGAGGATGACAGAGAGAAACAGAAGGGAATAGGGCTTAAGTAGGGGAAGCCATTCTGTGTTTTCCTAACCTCCCAGAAGAAACCTTCCCCATGTTCAATCCATCAACCCCCTCTAAGCAACTTCACATTCTCTCCAGCACTAGCTCTCCTGACCCTCACTATACTGGCTTTCATGCCCTGCCACCTTCTTGTGAGGTGCAGGTTTCTGCTCTTTTCACCCTCAAGCCTTCCTGGGAGGAAGGTGGGTGAGGGAAGTGAGGTGTAGGAAAATTCCTTGTGTAGGAAATAGTGACACGTTTGCACTAAGGAGAAATATTGCATGCCACCCATGATGTGTCACAACATTCTACATAAGAGCAGGGGTAGATGGCCTTGCTGTGGCCAGCCTGACTTTGTAGGTGCCAGCTGTCATTGTAGGTGAAGGAAACTGCAGCACCTGCCGAAGACGGGTGCGAAACAGTGCTAGCAGTTAGTTCTCTGGTGGCAGCAGGTGGCACAGCAGCCATGCACTGTATTGTGGCAGCAGTGCCTACAGTGTGGCTGACAGCTGGGACCGCAGTGAGGAGTCATAGCCCTGCTCTTCAACACAGAGGGTAACTGCTAAGAGGCTGCCTCATTTTCCTCTGTCCTGTGCCGTGAGGGAGGCGGGAATCTGACAGGAAAAGCTAGGGAGGCGCAGTGAGAGAGGATGGGCAGCAGCATGGCGGGAGAGGTACAACTCGTGGGGACAAGAAGGAGGGTCAGAGCGAAGCACGTGCCTGTCACAGAGGCAGCTGTGGCACTTCCTGATTCTCTGAGGGGGGTTGTTGGGTTACCGTTAAGGGGGCCGTGTCCGTGCTGTTTTTGTTGTGATTGTCCCGGCCCAGGGGCGGATACTGCAGGCCACCCCGGGGCGGTGCATCGCCTTCCCCTGGGAATTCATGGGGCGGGGCGAGTAGGCTCCCTCCTGTTAGGCTGCTGGCCTGATTTCTCCCTCCCACCCTGAGGTGAATCTGGCGCCTTCTCACGGGACTGGCCGGGTGGAGGAAGGGCCTCGGGGATCCCTCTTGCTGCGTGCGAGCCGCAACCGTTAACTCTCAACGCCCCATCTCGCCGCGCGCGCACCCCCCCCCCCGGCCACTCAGCACAGCCGCCGCCGGAGCCTGTGACACGCAGCGGCCCCGCCCGCACTGTGTCCTGGGAGGGGGCGTGGCCACGCCCCTGCCCCATCCAATCGGAGACGCGGTGGGGGGGAATATCCTGCTGTCGGACACCCCCTCCCCGAGAAGTGCCTCTTCAAAATGACCTGGCGTGGCCGGGTGCGGGTCCGGCGTGTGTGAGCGGGACGGGGCAGGGGGAGGCTTGTACCGCTGAGGCTGCACGGTAATAAGGGCGGGGGGTCCCGCTCGGCGCCGTAGGATGTTCCTAGCAGCTCTGCAGGGCTAGTGGGAGCGCAGCAGTCCCCTCAGGCAGCTGGAGAAGCCGCCGCCGCAGCCCCTTCTCGTGGGAGGGAGCTGTCGCCTATCCTCTCGCCCCGGCTGCCTGCGGCTGAGGGAGCCTGCGGGGATGACGCTGAGTGAGAAGCTGGAGACGCAGGGAGTTGCGGACGCTCCCGTCGCGTCTGTTACCCTCTTGCCCTGGCCGGCGCTGCGGGAGCAGCAGGGCGCCCAGGCGGCGGCCGGGGAGCCGAGGCAAGAGAACCGAGAGGGGTGTCTAGGCGGCCAGTCAGCTCTGCTGATGGCGGGTGCCCCGGAGGACCAGCACGCGGCCGAGCCCCCCGAGGGCGGCTGGGGCTGGGTGGTGATGCTGGCCGCCATGTGGTGCAACGGTGCGGTGTTCGGCATCCAGAACTCGTGCGGGGTCCTCTTCGTCTCCATGCTGAGCGAGTTCGGCTCGCAGGACGACAAGCAGATGGTGTTCAAAACAGGTGAGTGGAGAAGCCCCTCCCGCCGCTTCCCTCCGTCCCACTGCTGTGCCCCGTTCTCGCTGCGCCCCGCCACCACTACAGGCGTACCTCTGTGTGCATGTGAGACGTCTCTGACAGTCCCCAGGCTATGTGATGGTTAGGGACCACCTATGTGACAATCAGTCTCTGAGGGTGGGTCCTTCTGCAGTGTTTAAGAGCAAAAAAGCTGCTTTCTTTAACGTGTTGTAAAAGCCTTGTCTGGGCAGGATAAGGTAAAAGTGCAACTTGCCCTGTCCACACTAGGATTTTCTAACATAGACTAATTCGTAGAATGTCAGGCTTGGAAGGGACCTCAGGAGGTCATCTAGTCCAACCCACTGTTCAAAGCAGGACCAATCCCCAGACAGATTTTCCCCCCAGGTCACTAAATAGCTCCCTCAAGGATTGAGTGTGCAATGCTGGATTTGGCAGGCCAATGCTCAAACCACTGAGCTGTCCCTTCGCACATTATAAACAACACACCTTTTCCTTAGTGGAGACATAGAGACCTAATTTGGCAATTTCAATGTCCAAAAATAGTCTTCCCTTGAAACAACAGGGAGCAAAATCTTCCCTCTTCAGAGGGAGAGAGATTGTAACTTCTGTCCTTGCTCTAGAAAATGAGCCTTGGGAAAGGAGGTGTCTGTGTGAGAGACAGCAGGGAGAAAATTGCTGGAGGAAGGTGTAGGTATTATAGTCTAGACACTTGTACTTATCTTTTTTGGAGTTCTTTTGCATTAGGAAAAAATCTATTTCAGATTATGCTTAGGTGACTGTTATAATTATTTCCCTCACCCTGGCCGATCTAGCAGTGACAAAACCAACTGATAAATGAATCCAAAACGGTGTATAGCAGTATTTGAAGTATTTTGAGGTTAGGCTTAGGTCTTGTCTATATTGCAGGCACTACAGTGGCATAGCTTCCAGAAGTAGATTTTTTTTTTTTTTCCCCTCTGTAGGAACGCCAATTTCCCAAGCAATGACAGCTAGGTCAACAGAAGCATTCTTTCCTGAAACTCGCTATGTCTGCACCTGGGGTTGGGTTAGCATAGCTATGGTTCTCAGAAGGTGTAGATTTTTCACAACCCTGGGTGTCATAGCTTTTTCAACCCACATTTTAGGTGTGTAGACCAGGCATCAGAGGTTTTGAAGAATTTTTTCAAAAATTTAAATCATATACCTGATATTGGACTCTGAGATATGCAGGCTTACTGTCATACAGTGAATATTCCTAAAATCCCAAACACAAACTTAATTTTCGTAAACACTGAAGAAATGCTAGTGTCGGACACCTCCAATCACATTCTTTCTTAAATCTGCTGTTACTAAACTGAAATGCTCTCTATATAGAAATACATGCTTTAAAAAATACTTGAAAGAATAATTGCTTCAAATGAATGTTGGGTTCCTGAGGAATCTGAGTGCTATAACATCACAAGCTGAACACACACAGTCTTCTATTCTATTCCCACTCTAATGAAATCTGTGGTTGTTTTTGGAATGTCATTACTAGTGTTGTTACCCTGCCTTACTAAAATAAGTTTTAGCTAATGTAGTAAGAGTCCCACTGAGGAGCAAGCCCTCCAGAATATTCTTGCTGTGTAGAGAGGCCACATGGATCTCTGACTGAAAAATTTGGCAGTGGTCTGGCTCTCTTGGCTTTAGAATTATTTGAGACCAACTTGGGATGGAGGGAGAGAGACACTTATATACCATCCCTTTCAATTTTTTTCTTCCTGACTTAGCCTTCTCCTTTTAAATGCTTTTGTGCTAAAACTCATTTGCCTCATTTTTCTTAGCATAGTCTGAAGTGAATAGGAAAGGCTTGGGGAGTCCAGTTAGAAAAGCAGTGAAATGTGAGTTTTAGAATTGAAGCCTAGCCTCCTATTTCTCAGGCCAGTGGTAGTAGGGTGTGAAAATAGGAAGAATTCTGAATATCAAGATATAACTACACAATGGAGACTATACCAGAATATCTCCTTATGCTGGTATGTCTACACTGCAGTTAGACACCTGCTGCTAGCCTGTGCCAGCTGACTGGGGCTTGCAGTGCTTGGGCTGTAGGGCAGTTTAATTGCAATGCAGATGTTTAGGCTTGGGCTGCAGTCCAGGGCTCTGGGACCTTCCCACCTTACAGGGTCCTAGAGCCAAGGCTCCAGCCCAAGCCCAAATGTCTATACCAGGGGTAGGCAACCTATGGCATGGGTGCCGAAGGTGGCATGCAAGCTGATTTTCAGTGGCACTCACGCTGCCGGGGTCCTGCCACTGGTCTGGGGGGCTCTGCATTTTAATTTAATTTTAAATGAAGCTTCTTAAACATTTTAAAAACCTTATTTACTTTACATACAATGATAGTTTAGTTATATATTATAGACTTATAGAAAGAGACCTTCTAAAAACATTAAAATGTATTACTGGCACACAAACCTTAAATTGGAGTGAATAAATGAAGACTCCGCATGCCACTTCTGAAAGGTTGCCAACTCCTGGTCTATACCATAGTTAAACAGCGCCAGAGCCTGAGCCCTGTGAGCCGAAACCATCTGGCATGGGCCAGCCCACAGATTTTTTTTTTTTAATTGCCATGTAGATGCAGTCTATGCATATGGAAGATTTTTGTTGTTGTTGTTGTTTTTGGTGTAGGAATACCATTTCCCCCAAACAGTGGTAGCTACATTAGCAGAAGCCTTCTTCCTTCAGAATACCAGTGTCTACACTGGATATTAGGTCAGCATAACTAGATTGGTCAGGGATGTGGGTTTTTTCCTCACGCCCCTCATCACGTAGCTATGTTGACCTAACTTTTAAGTGTAGGCCTGGCCTCAGAGGAAGTCAGCACAACCAAGCTGATGCAGCATCCAGATTGCCACAGAAGGGAGTTGGAGTCAAGAAAGGCAGATTGAGTTTAAAAGACAGCTTGGGAAAGGGGAAGGGTAACCAAAGAATAAAAATAGTTCCTCTTTTAAAGGGATGGAGAAAACTTAGAATGCTCAGAGACCATGCAAATGTGTACAATATTTAATCATTCTATGTAAGAGACTAGATAAAAGTGTCATTCTAAGATAGCATTTAGAAGCTGAGCCTATGGGTAGGTCCTTATGGATTCTGTGACTGTGGCATTTACTATGGAATTCAGTGGAGCACAATTCTGTGGGAAGCAGAATCTCAGCTCTTTAAAAAAATATATATATATAAAAAATCTAGCCCTTATAGTTTCGAAGATAACTTTGAGAATGTGAACTGTGCAACCCAGTGCCTGTCTGAGTCTGCAAAGAACCTGAAACAATGGTTCTAAGAGATGTGAACATCCCAAATCATCTCATTTGGAACCACATGGACTCTGTGTGGCTGTAGAATCTAGCATTTTTCCAAGATCCATCAGAATTCAACACTTTTGCTGCTATGGGGCACCCAACATTTTGTTTTGTCTCCCTGCCCTGCTGGGACATGGCAACAGCTGCTGCTTGCTCTGCATCTTTTGCCAAAAAGGCAAATTAAATGGATTATAGTGTTACCTTACTGTTTCATAGAACCAGGTAAGGGTGGTTGGGTGATGTATGTGTTAAGGAGCCAGAGCTTGAGTTTAGTTTGCAGCCAGGGACTGAAAGGAGCCAATAGTGCAGGCTGGCCAGCTAGGCTGCCTAGAGAACACAGCAGCAGCTGAGGCCTGAGGAGGTAAGAAGATGAATGGATTAACTTTTCCCCCAGAATTTAGGAGTCTTACCTGCAAAATTTTGTTTCATTGTGCCACAGGTTACATGCACCCTGCTTATAGGGATCAAGAATCTTTCTTAAAGGGACATTGTTAGACTTCACACTTCTAATTAAAAGTATGCTAGGTACATAATTTTCAAGTAATACCCATTGTTACTGTGATTTGTAAGATACTGGTGCAAGTCTTTCAGGGTTTTTAGTATGCAGTGATTTTCATACAGTACTTTTGTTGTTTTCCCTGTATAACCAGTCATTTTCACCCTCTGTGTAAAGACCCTTTATAAACATCAGCCAAATGCAGAAAAATATTATACATTTATTTTAAAAATAAAATCAAGGCATACTGTTTAAAGGACACTCTGTGAGACTAGGAATTTTACAAATACTATTCCATTTAAAAGTACAAGTTGATAGTTTCCTTTAAAATGCTCTTTTAAATTAAATCCTTTTCTTCTTGGAAATTGCATGTCATCTGTATGTGGAATGGAAAAGGGGAATGGTAATGGAGTTTGGAGGCTCTTAAAACTTAGTCTGTAGTTCAGATCTTTTGCAGGTCTATATTGACAAAAAGCAATTATCTGATGATTGTTGCTTGACGTAAGTCAAAGAAGTGGAGGATACCAGTCCATCTTGCATTATAAGAGAACACTATTTGGTACCTGTGCTAACATTCATCATAGACAGATTTGTAAGGTTACCCAGTCACATCTAGGTCTTGTCTACACTAGTGAAATTTGACATGCTAACCACTGTTGGAACCTGAAACATACCATGTATCTGCGTGGGTGAGCTATTCTTGCCCTGAAAAGACCAACAACGGTGACATCTGTCACCATGTTGATCAGCACTGGCAGGTTCAGTGCCAGCATAGACACCAGTGATTGGCATAAGAGTTTCACTGATATAATTAGTCTTTCCACGACCATCCATAGTATACTGGGCACTGCTTATGTAGCTCAGCTTGTCCATCTTCTGGTCCAAGGGCAAGATTTCTGAAATCCTTCACTTGTACAAATAGCTCTGCACGCTCCCTAGATCTCAGTGTGCACTATTTATGAATAGTATTGACTTCTTTGCGACTGCTGTGTGTTAACAAGTCCACCTCAGAATACGTCTCGGTAGAAAACATTGTATAAGCGTGCTGCCAGCTGGCCTAAGGCAATGATCAAGGTACTTGTAAATATCTACCTTAGGCAGTCTCTATAAGCTGTAAAATCCTAGTATACGGCTTTGTGTCTGAACTATTGGACACCTGTGGAGGCTGAGATAAAGATGGACAACATCCAGTCCCTTGAAAACGGGCTGTTGAGAGATGAGCAGGGTGGGGAGGAGAATTCTGTCTCCATTGCCTTTTCTGAACTGGGGCCCAGTGATAGCTGATGATCTGAAGAGGTCTTGGGATGACAGCAGAGACTTGCAGGCTGGAGAGGACAATGACCTTGAAGGCCAGGGAACATCTACACAAGATAACTATTTCACTCATCAGAGTTGGTTTTGTATATTAGGGGAACAGTTTCCTGAAATCTAATGGAAGACTGGGTGTCTCCTCTCCAGTAAAAGTTGGCTTCAGTGCCACGGATACAAGGTGCAGGTCCTCTTTTTCAAATGCCAGAATATAGAAAATCTCAGGAGAATTGTGTTGTAACAGGTTATGTATTTGACATTATGTCTGAGGCTGTATATCGCATTGTACCAGTAAGACAGACCAGTGTACCCATACAGCTATCTGGTTTTATCTTACTGAAATTGTGTTTTTAATTCTGCCTTTCTGCTTAATATACGAAATAAAAGCATGCACATATGTGAGGATAAAATAGTTTCTCTACCACAGGAATTGGCTAGGAATCATAGCTGTGCGGCAACCAGCAAATGCAGGAGACCAGTCCTATAAAGATAACTGTTAATCTTGGCATAACTTTTTTCCCCTGGGTCCTGTAATAATCTCAAAGTTTGGTTAAACAAGTTCAGTATCTTGTCAATCAAATTAGAGAGTAATGTTAACTCTCACCTGTGCTCACAAAGAAAATTGTTGAGTATCAGAGGGGTAGCTGTGTTAGTCTATATCTGTAAAAGGTGACAGAATCCTGTGGCACCTTATAGACTAACAGACATATTGGAGCATAAGCTTTCATGGGTGAATACCCACTTCCACAGACGAATGTAGTAGAAATTTCCAGGGGCTGGTATAAATATGCAGGCTAGAACCAGTCTAGAGATAACGAGGTTAGTTCAATCAGGGCGGATGAGGCCCTCTTCTAGTAGTGTAGAGCCATGGGCCTAGGCCTGCCTCACCTTCTACTGGGGATTCGGGCAGAGGGAGCTGCTGCGGGATCTCTGCTGGGCCGTGCTCACCTTCCTGGAGAAGCTGGACTGGAGCAGTTTGCAGGGTGAGTGCTGGGGGCCACTCCCTCCCTCCAGACTTGTGCCTCCATACAGCTGATCAGTGCAAGCCTGGGAGGGAGGATGAATGCTGCGTGCTTGGGGAAGTGGCGGGGCCAGGGTGGGGATTTGGGGAGAGATCCAGTGGGGCACTGAGGGGGCGGGGCTGGGGGTGGGTCCAGAGCAGGGATTTAGGGGGGATCTAGTGGGGGAAGGAGGGGACGGGGCTGGGGACAGGAGGTGGGGCAAGAGGCCTGCCGGGCTCTACCTGTGCTGGAGCGAAGGGAAAAATTGCTTGTTTGTCCAGTGTCCCAACTGAACATTGGTTGGGATGTGGGACAAACAACCAAATATCGGGACAGTCCCGATAAAATCAGGACGTCTGGTCACCCTAACCCATGAAAGCTCATGTTCTAAAATGTCTGTTAGTCTATAAGGTGCCACAGGACTCTTTGTTGCTTTTTAAAGAAATTTCTTTCTCTCCAGTTATGGATCATGTCCTCTGCAGTAATAGTTGAAAGTAACTCATCTGCAAACTTGTCAGCTGTACACCTGCTTGCTTGAATGGGTCTCTCCCTTTCCTTGTTAGAACTTGTATCACATAATTCCCACCCCCTGCCAATTTCCTGTTAACTGGCAACAAGTAATTCTCGTTTAGCCCATTGGTAGTGTGCATGTGTTCCAACCCGGCTCTGTATGCAGTTTTCCATCTCCCTCAAATCCTGTGCTTTGAGCTAATGTGAATTTTTGGAGATTTCAAGGGTTTCTTTACCATTTTGAATCACAGCACAAAATATCTTGTAATAAGGCACTGAAATTTGAAAGTAAACTATTTTTATTGTATTCCAAGGACTGTCATAAATAATCCAATATTCTTTTACTTTTTCCCTCATTTCAGAGACTACTTCTGCAACAAGGGTGTAAGTGAGAAATTTTGGCATGTTACACAGAAGGACTTGGGAGCACAAGTGTTAGAGTGTTTGACAAATTAAAGGACAAGGAGATGAGCCAAAAGATCTGTTCCTCAGCTTCAGAGGGATGTGAAAAGACACTGACAGAATTTAAGTTCAGGGATGAAAATTCTACCATTTTTGAATGCCACAGCAGACTTGGACAGTCAAAGAAAATATCCATTCAGGACTCTATATATCATGATACAGTAGTGGGAAAATGCAGGAGCTCTACTGTAAGGGGGTACATGCAACATCAGAGGCAGCTTGGTTAGTTAACCTGTTCATGGGTCCCTGCACCTGTTCAGTATTCTTGGCACAGTGCTGTGATATAGGACAGGAGAAGCTCTTATTGAACTGCACAGTGTTCACCTACCCTTTCCTGTAAGGCCCAAAACACTCCATTTCTGCCTGTAAGATGGACATGAATTTCATGCCTCAGTAGGCCAGAAAACAGAATATAGTTGGTTACTGTGGATAGCCTGCATGTTTAAGAGAGAAATAATGCCAAATAAATTTAAGTACAAGTGTACTTTTTTTTTTCCTTTTGAAGACAAAACTATTTAATTAATCCATTGCCTTCCTCAACCAAAACTATAAATTCAGAAAAATATTATAAAAAGAAAAGTACTCCTGTATCATGAGGTCAAAGCTTATGTGAGAAAATACATTTAGTAGCATAAAATGCATAATTAAATGTTAGCTACATAGCTGCCTCAGTGCAGTCCATACCCCCCAATGTGTTCTGTGAAAAGGTTTGTGTGTTAAAACCATTGTCTTACCATTGTAACATCGTGGTTCACTGAGTAAGCTTGTATAAATTTATGGGAACAACCACCATAAACCCTTTTAACCATTTAATAAACACATAATGTAAAAACTTGTCCGTCTGACATTGACATTAAGGTAATAGAGTGGCTGATAGGAGACTCAATTAATAATGAATTAAAGGAGGGTAATATAGTTAATGCCAATTACTATGGGTTCATGGAAGATAAGTCCTATCAAACTAACTTTTTGATGCCATTAAAAATTTGATAAAGGTAATAGCGTTGATCTAATCTTTTTAGACTTCTGTCAGATGTTTGACTTCGTGCTGCATAACATTTTAATTTAAACAAATTGGGATACAAAATTAACATGGCACACATTAATGGATTAAAAACTGGCTAACTGATCTGTCACAAAATGTCATTAACAGGGAATCATCATTGAACGAGTGCGTTTCTAGTGGGGCCTGCAGGGATGGTTCTTGGCTCTATGCTATTTAACATCTAACATACTTTTATCTGAGACCTGCTATCATAAGCATCTTCCCCAATTCTGAACCTTAGCATCCAAAATGTGGGTGCCTAGCATGAACCTCCAAGCTTAATTACCAGCGTGGATCTTATCTCGCGCCACCAGACAGGAATTACAGCGCCTGCCTCGCTCTGGTCCCCCAAACTTTCCCTGGAGGGACCCCAAGACTCAGAGGTCTGAGTCTTACACCAAAGGGAAATAACCCACTTCCCTTCCCCCTCTCTCTCCCACCCAGACTTTCCTCTCTGGGCTAACCTGAGAGTACTGATGCAATCTCTTTACATCACAATACCAAGAAGCATGTCTCCTCTATTCCACAAAGAGACAAACCCCAAATACAAGGAAACAGAAATGATTCTATCTCTCTTCCCCCTCCCACCAATTCCCTGGTGCTGCAGAGCTTACCCTCCGTAGATCTAACACAAAGAGAATTCCCCTTCCCTTCGTTCCTTAGCCTACCCAGAGAGAAAAAACTCAAACAAGTCTTAAAAAGAAAACTTTATAAAAAAAGAAAGAAAAAAGACATCAAATATTCTCTGTATCAAGTGACAATACAGGGCTATTGCTTATAAGAAAAATATGAATAAACAGTCTGATTCAAAAAGATATCCAATTTGAAACATTCCAGCAAGCTACACACATGTAAATACAAACCAAAACAACATAAAAGCCTATATTGTTTTTCTACCTGTACTTACAATTTGGAAACAGAAGATTAGAAGATAGAAAGAACCTTCTCATAGCTGAGAGACAGACAAAAGACTCAGACCCCAAAAATTCCCTCCCTGACTTTGAAAAATCCGGTTTCCTGATTGGTCCTCTGGTCAGGTGTTTGGTTCCCTTTGTTAACCCTTTACAGGTAAAAGAAACATTAACCCTTAGCTATCTATTTATGACACCTGCAAGAATACTTAAAATGATCACTGATAAAGTTCCCAAATGACAAGCAATTTGGGGAGTGTTAAATCATCATCTCATTAACATTTTTTAGCCCCCTCTAATTTTGCAATATCCTTCTAGACCTGATGTGATTAGTATTCTATTCCATGTGATGTTTTCTTCATGACATTCCTTATGCATCCTAATACCTTGTTTGCTTTTATTTTTTAAAATCACAGTGAGCAGAGGTCTTCATTGAGCTGTCTGTAGTGAGGCTTAGGTGCATTTTATGAGTTGATAGCTAATTTAGAACCTTGTAAGCTGTATGAGCAGTTAAAATGTCTTCCTCCTATGTGACTGATTTTGCATGTATCAATTATTTGTATTACTATAATGCCTAGGAGCCCTAATAATTATTTCCATTTTCCAAATTCAGTTGGAGTGTGGAAAGTGAAGCAGACAGAGCTAGCAACTTGTTAGACCTTGCATACTGTAGCCAATAACTGGCAAAATGGGGGAATAATGCTTTCTTGACACATCCTCATGCCAACCAAGCTCCCTCTATAAGAGTTCCAGTGCCTAACCACTATAGTGTAAATCACTATCTGTGCTAATATCTATTTAATTCTATATGAAGCAGCATATCAATACATCATATTCTATAAGTATTAAGGGTGTTTTTTTCCCCCCACATTATTTGCTGATCACGTTGGCCATCTGTATGATCCCACAGAGGTGTGCTTTAACGCAGGATAAAATATTGACATCTGCAGAATACTCAAAACAACCTGGAGTCCTGAAACTTCCTTTTAGTATAATGCAGAAATAATTAAAAACTACTATATACAGATTCACTAAATGATGACTGCAAAATACTATTCCTTACTACATACTTAGGAGGGAGGCGGGGAAGCTTGTCCATGAACTTTCTTTATCAGCAAACTATTAAGTATTAACTGTAATAAAAGGTAAATGGGTTTCTCACTACTACTTAATGCATTACACTGAATGTTAAGGGTCCAAACTGTACAAATAGAATGCACGCATTGAATGGCACAAATTCACTAAAATCTGACCGTTAACAGCACTATGAAGTACTGTTGCAAACCCTGAGATGGGGAGAGCCATGTACCAGCAACTCCTGATAAAGGTGTTGAGCCCTCACACTTCCCAGTGACTCAAGAGATGTTTTAAAAATGTAGAGTTGTAAAATTGTTGAGCTCTAATTGATAGACACTGAGGGAAGGCCCTTAATCTTTATGCTACAGTTACAAATGTCAACACATAGCAATCTGATTTTGCATGTGTAGACTGGAGCAGTCTGTTATATCACTGGGCACAGCTGTGTTGTAACTGTAGTGCAGATGGGGATCCAAAATGATAAATACCTAAATAGGCTTCCAGTCTAGTACATTGTGCTAGTAATGTACCAAACTGGTAAGTTCAGCTGGCATTTTAAACTGTTAGTGTGTGTTAGCCTCATCCATGTATGTGTAATATATTTTTTGGTGGGGGTGGAGAGAAAGAGATGGGGCACTCAAGATGGCAATGATCCTCCTTCATTGGAAGTGTTGCCATCTTTCTTCAAAGCAAATAGGATTAGATCCAAGAAACTAAACAGCTGCAGTACATATTTTGGAAGGCCAGTAGGGAAAACCTGTAATGGAGAGGTTTTAAAATTTCTTCTGTTGAGCCATTTGAAGAGAGATCGTACTTGGAAGAAACAATATTTTCAAAAATTTAAAAGGCATCCCCAACTCCTAAAATCCAAATCATGAAACTTGGGTTCTCTTCTGTTTCATTGTGGACTCTTTTGTTGCTAAAGTAATGGCTTTGGCCCCTTATACTTCCCATTTTTAAGCGTGCACTCATGGGGATAGCTATTTTTGAGAGTATACCTAAAGGTATTCAGTATATTTGCACAGGGAGTCTTTTTTCAGAATATAGAAGTGAATATCAGATAAGAGATTTTTTTTTCTTATTCTCAAACTAGAGTGTATAAAGCTGTTTATAGAATTAGGGCTTTAAAATCATCAGTGGAAAACTTAACACTGAACTCCAGAGTTAAAAGACATTAAATCTCCATATTTATAATTTCTGTAACTACTGGATGCATGCAGTAGTTGGGAAAATTCAATCAGGCCTAAGAAGTTTTCTGGCAGCTTGATTAAAATGTATAAGCCTGAGATGTGTTTTTAATCCTATCAAAACAATCCTAATTCTCACAAATTGGAGTGCAAGTTGCCAACAACTTTATACCTCTGTGCTTTTTAAAATCTCATAGACAAAGTACAGCAGTTTAATGAACCTATTTACTTTCACATAGTGAGATAGCTGACCCTTAAAAGGGGTGTGTGGGGGTGCAGAGTCAACAAGCTGTAGTGGGAAGGATAGGATACCACCTAGAAGACTGACAAGGGCAGTATTAGCCTGTGTATCCACAGTCAGTCTTATTTAGTATGCCTTTCCTCTGCTGTTTTTAGGATTGATTTTTTTTTTTTAAACGCTGGCAACTGGCACATTGTATGCTGTTAATGCTACCCCTGAGATATAGAATAGTTTTCTTTATATTTAAATGTATTCATAGCATGCCTCCTGAAATGTCCCTCATTTCAAGGGATATCGTTTATCTTATTCTCAAAGTTACCAGTACTCAGGACAAACTTCTTGTCCTTGACTTTTCACTTCTAAAAATATTTACAACAAAATAAGATTTAAAAGACAGTTATGTACACTGAAGGAATGAGTCCCATGTCAGTGGGAGTTTCCTGCATGAATAACTTTTTTGTGTTCCTTGTCCATGTGAAAAATTCAAAATACTTCACATTTGGGCCATAGTAGGTTGAGAGCTATGTTACAGCGAACTAACATTTTACTTGGCTTTTAAGTAAATTTTAATGCATTTTGATTGGAACCTTTAAATTTTTTTTTATAAAAAGAAAACTGTTTCTGACTTTCTCTGAGGAAAATGGGTGTAATGTACTATCAACTCTGCTTGTTGTACCCCAAGACTTCAGCTTATTTTCCAAGCTGATTCTATAGTGCAGTACTGAGGGACCCACGGATACCTAGTTAGCAGGAGTGATCAGTGCATACAATTCCTTCAGAGATCCCATCCTTGCTGGTCTGGTACCAAGCTCAAAGTCTGATACTGTTTTTCTGTTAGATTGTCATTCATGATTTCAGTTTCTACTGTTCGTTTTAGATGTTAGTGATCACAAATATTCTTTGACCTTTGTGATTTCTTTATTGTGCAATTGTATTATACACCCTAATTTATTACATTAAAAAAAACTAGGAAAATCAATAGAGTGGGAGTAACATGCTTATTCTTAAATCCTTTTAGCTGAACATACTTTTAGTACATTGTCAAAATACCTTGAAGTAAATGTTTGTTTGTTACTAAAACAATTTCAAAGGGTAATTCCTTGCTTCTAGAAGAATCTTCTTGAGAGAAGGGAAGCTATCCTCATAGGAATGCGTAATGAAGTGAATTATATGGGGTATTTGCATGTCCCTTTGTGTAATTAGTTATGTCACAGTGCTTGAGATTCATATTGTAATTTTTACGTAGTTAAAACACGTACATGCTGTATAATATTTAGTCCTGTGTCAGTACAAGAGTATTTTGCGTGTGCATATTGGAAGCCAAGTTAGGAATAATGATGCATCTAATAAACAGCCAAATTTTGTAAAGGCTTTGCTATTTAAATACAGTGGAACCTCAGAGTTACGGACACCTTGGGACTGGAGGTTGTCTAGAACTCTGAAATGGTCCTTAACTATGAACAAGATGTTATGGACTTCAGCCACAGAGGAGTTAGGTCTGCAGCCGCAGGGTGGGTGGAGTGCGGGAGTCAGGGCTTCTAACCATAGGGGCTGCTAGGGCTCCCAGTGGGGGGCTCAGGGTTTCTAGCCCCTCGGAGTTTAGATCTGAGGGGAGTGCTGGGGACTGGGGCTATAGCCCTGTGGCTCCATTCCTGGGCTCAGCCGGGAGTGGGGAGGTGCCAGGGCTTGGGGCTTTAGCTATAGGGGAAGCACTGGGGCTGAAACTGGTGCTCCCTTCGTAGCTAAAGCCCTGAGCCCCGGCACCCTCCACAGGGCTGAAGCCAGGAATGGAGCCATGGGTTTAAGCCCCGAGTCCCAGTGCTGCTCTCCTCCCTCCCCCCCATTGAAGACTTCTAGTTTCACAGGATGTCGGGTAGACCGGTAAGTCTGTAACTCTGGTATTCATATATTTGAGTTTCTACTGTACTTTAACTAAGATTCCTTTAACTGTTCATCAGCTGTTCATTCATTGCTGTCTTATAGACATGTGAGCACCAATCCAGAGGGACTTGAGTGTTGCAACACTCAGTCCCCTGACTCCAGTGACCCTTGTATAAAGAACAGCTTCAGTAAGAGATTGAGGGAGACCCACATGAGACTATCCAGTCACCCAGTGGCTAAGGCACTCGCCTGAGAAATGGGAAACCCCTGAGGTGGCAGCATGTGGGAATTTAATCTAAGTGAGTGCTCGAATTACTGGGCTAAAATTTTGTAAAGGGGAGCACTAGTTCCACCCCCTCCTCTTCCTCTGAGTGAAACTTGAATGGGGCCTGATTTTGAAGGTGTGCTCCAATCAGGGCCCCTCAGGCAAGAGACATGGAGGTGTGCATGTCTTTCTCTGGTTTGAGGATTGTGCTGGAATTTAGGCTTCCAGACAGTTGGAGTGAGGCAGCAGAAACTTTAACTTTAGGAATTTTTACAGGGAAAACGTAGGCACTGAGTGAGTTGAGGCAGCCATATAGGGATTTGGTGAATTGCGGTGGTGCCTAAGTTGCTTTGTGAATTTGGACCTTGGATACTAAAGTGATGAGTTAAGTATAAGAACCTGTACAGAACAGAATGTATAATGGTATCCCTTTCCCAAGGAGCATTAATAGTGTATATAGTAATACAGTATTTGTACAGCTCTGCACTACTGTCTTGTACAAAATCAGTTAGTTATGCTTCCTATATTGGGCTACTGTATGGCTTTCTTATGTCTTTATTTGTCTAATGCTGAAACAGTCGTACAGAAGACAAAATTAAAAGGCATAACAGGCCTTATGCTTCAGGACATACATAATTCATTTAGCTGCAGTAAGGAAGACATTTTATCCATTCTGTACTACTGTTTAGTTACGTTTACGTTTTGGGGGGGGCTGGGATGAGTCTGGAGGTTTGTCTTCTTTAGAAGTCTAATATTAGACCTAACCCTCAGATGTAGCCAAACGTTAATACTTATAAAATTATTTGGATCTTTGGATGGAAAGCTTAAAAAAAAAATGAAACATATCTATATTTGGCTACTATTAAACTAGTGGACTAGACTGAACACTGGTTTGTTTGAGATTAGAAATACAGCAATGGTCAGCTGAGTTAGTAAACCTATACACAAGCTCTAAACTGGTGGTAAAAAAGTCATTTATATAACATTCCTTATTGTCAGAAAACTTTACAAATATTAATTCTCACTGCACCCTTATGAGACATGTAAGTTGTATCCCTCTCTGTAAAATGGGAATACTGATAGCAGTATATTCAAGGTGAGAGTGCTAATGCAGATAAATCGCAGGCAGCCCACCAGTGTTTTACCACTGTCATCTAGATCTGATCTGACATGTTTAGACAGTATAATAGTTAAATTTTGGTGACCAGTCTGCACGTTGTTCCCTCTGTTGGTGTCTCTGGAGGAACTGAACTCTTGCTAGCAAAATAGTGTTTTCAAAAAAATCTAGTTTTGATAAGGATTTTTCTACTGGTTTCACCATATCTAACTAGTCATTCTTCTTTGAGTGATTTGCACAGGTCCAGTCCACTGTAGGTATGTGCGCACCTTGTGCATGGTTGTTGGAGAACTTTTTTCCACAGCAGTACTTGTTGGGGGTGGCTTGAGAGCCCTCTGTCACATGCTACTGTGTGCCAATATAAGAGGGTGTAGCCACCCCTGACCTCCCTTGATTTCTTCTTACCACTAGTGACAGTTGTTTGAGTGCTTCCAGTCTTGCTATCACTAGTTTATTGCCTGTACTCTTTGTACATAGTCTGTCTCTCATTTAGTTTTTAGTTAGATTTAGTGTATATTTAGTGTTTAGATTTTAGTTTTTAGATTCCTTTTGGAATGAATTTGCTTCTCTGGACTGGTACTGGAGCCGTGCCTCCCTCTCTGGGGTTTGAGTCTTGCTAGTCATGTGCCAGATTGATGCTAGTCAGTGATCTACATCCCAGCTGCTTAAAATGTTTGAGGGAGTCCCACATCAGTGACAAGTATCACATTTGTAGAAGGTTTAAGCCTTGCTCTTAAACTCCCCCCTCCCCCCAAAAAAAGAAAAAGAAAAGCGGGGTGGAAGTTAAGTGTCTTTTTATGGAGGTAGCACTTGGCTCTCCATCATTGCTTTCAGGTTCAGACTGTACTCTGAGTTTGGCACCATTAGTGCAGAGTGTCTCTCCTGCAATTTGGGCACTGCATTCTGTGTCTTCGGTACTAAAGAAGAGAGACAGATCTACCAAGGACAAACTACCTTGTCCAGTAAGATCTTTGGTACTGAGGCCAGATAGAAGCAAGAACTCTGGCAGGGACTCTAAGGGGGAAGAGTTCACCAGAGCACTTTCCCACTGCAAAGGGGGTGTTCATGGACTCTGGAATCTGTGCCAAGTCCAGTGAGACCCCTGAAGTTAAGAACATAAGAACGGCCATAGTGGGTCAGACCAAAGATCCATCTAATCCAATATTCTGTCTTCCGACAGTGGCCAATGCCAGGTGCCCCAGAGGGATTAAACAGAACAGGTAATCACCAACTGATTATTCCCTGTTGCTCATTCACAGCTTCTGGCAAACAGAGGCTAGGGATACCATCCCTGCCCATCCTAGCTAATAGCCACTGATGGACCTATCCTCCAGGAAGTTATCTAGTTCTTTTTAGAGTACTGTTATAGTCTTGGCCTCCACAACATCTGTTGGCAAGGAGTTCCACAGGTTGACAGTGCATTTGTGTGGAAAAAATACTTCCTTTTTCTGTTTTAAACTGCTGCCTATTAATTTCATTTGGTGACCCCTAGTTCTTGTGTTATGAGAAGGAGTAAATGACACTTCCTTATTGACTATCTCCACACTAGTCATGATTTTATAGATCTCTATCATATTCCCCCTTTATTCATCTCTCTTCCAAGCTGAAAAGTCCAAGTCTTAATAATCTCTCTTCATACTGAAGCTGTTCCATACCCCTAATTATTTTTGTTGCCTTTTTCTGAACCTTTTCCAATTCCAATATATCTTGTTTGAGATGGGGTAACCACATCTGCACGCATTAGTCAAGGTGTGGGCATACCATGGATTTATTACAGAGGCGATATACCACCATGTCTGGGTTTGGATTACCTGTCTTCTGTCCACATGGGGTCTGCTCTACTGTTACTGCAGGACTTGGAGTCCAATTCGGAAATGGGGTCTTTTGTGTCCTATTTCAGACAGACATGGGATCCATGTATGTCACAGCTGTCCTGGCAGTAGGCAAATCACAAAGGGTAATGGTCTGTGCAAACATGGGACCCACCATCACCATACCATTTACCTTTCTGGATTCCATGGGGTGTCTCCTTCTGCTAGAACATCTCCTTGCCCATCTGCATTGACAAGGGTGCAGTGAGATCATGGGCACCACACACAAAGTTCTCTAGTGTCCGGGACTAAGCAACTTGAAGTTATTCAGACAGCTCCTCCATCTCAAGAGGCAGACAGTCGTTGTCTCAGTGTCCACTACTGATGACACTGTAGGAATGGTGAGTGATTCTCTGCCACCATAGGATCACAGGGCTCATCTGGAACTGCTTAAAAGGGTGGCCTCAGTTTTTGAAATTCAAGTGGAAGAGGTCCATGAGAAATCCCACAAACTACTGGATGCTTTAGCATCTGCAGAGGCCTCTGTGGTATCTGCCATATCTGTGAGGAGGGTTTGTGGCCGGAGTCTCCTGGTCTACCTCCTGAAGTACAGCAGACCATCTAGGATTTGCCATTTGAGGGCCCATCCCTCTTTTCAGAAAAGAGGGATGATAGGCTGCATAGCCTGAAAGATTATTGAGCAGTACTTCAGTTGCTTGAAATCTGAACATCAGTGACAGAGGAGGAATATCCAGTTCCAGCAGTTTCTCAGGTTTCAGAGCATTATTTCTCAGCCCCAAGACCTGCTGAGGAAAAAGGAGCAGGAGCTACAGAGGGTGACTAGTGGCCCCTTCATCTGGCAGCAGGATGTTCCTTTTGACCAGCAGTTCAGTCTAAACATGCATTTGATGGGTTTGTTGAGAGCTACATACCAGTACCTGTAGACCAATCTGTTCTTACCCATATCTGTGCCAATCGTCCATCTCACTTACTTCGTGCCTGGACTCACATCACATTGGTCACTGGGTCCTAAGCATGGATCTGGGATGTTCAAAATTCTTGACAAAGGTGGTTTCCAATTTCCACATTAACCAGGCAGTTTATTTGCCATTTTTTCCTGAAGCCTCTCATGCTACAGATGAGCAGAAGCTTCATTTGTTGGATGTGAGGAGAGTTTCAGCCTTCTGCTTGGCCACACCAGACTCTTTAGATCCTCGACACAGTTATTTGTTGCAGTTGCAGACAAGGTGAAAGATATAAACTGGTTTCCATTCTGAGGATTTCTTCTTGGATTTTCTCTTGCATCTATTTGTGCTCTAGTTAGCTAATGTCATGCCACTTTCTAAACTGTTGTTTCATTTGACTACACCACAACCAGCTTCAGCAGTTTTCCTAGTGCAAGTACCTATTGAAGACATTTGCAAAGCAGCAACCTGGTCATCAGTTCACACATTTGCTGCTCAGTATGCCATATCCCATCAGTTCAGGAACAATGACAGTTTTGGGCAGGTGGTTCTAAAATTGCTGTTCAGGTAGACTAAGAACCCACCTCCACATTAATCTGCTCATGAGTCACCTACAGAGGAATGGACATACGCAATCACTTGAAGAAAAATTGGTTACTTCTCTTCCCATAACTGTTTTCTGTCGTGATGTATTGCACATGTTCATTCCACAACCTGCTTGCCTTCTCTTCTCTGTTGGAGTCTATCCAGTAAGAAGGAACTGAGGGGGGTTAGGGACAGCTCTGTCACCTTATACTGGCACACAGTGGTGCGCAGCAACAGGGAGTGCTCAAGCCGCCCCAACTGATACAGCTGAGAGGAGAAAATGTTCTCAGACAGCTGTACACAAGATGTGGGCACAGCTACAGTGGAATGGACATATGAAACACATCTTGAAGAACAACAGTTATGGAAGAGTAGGTAACAGCTTTATTTGCCTGGTTGGTGTGAATCTGACAGCAGCAAGGGAAAAGAAATACGCTTTGAAACACAAACACTGTCAGGGTGACTTATGCCTAGGTAATACCTGAAACTACTTTAATTTGTTTTAAAATGGACTGATATTAATTTGATGGTATCCTTTTAATCCTGTTTGTTGTGCTGCCCGTCATTGTAGTATCTGAGCGCCTATCATGTAAAATCAATAACAGTACTAAAGTCCTTAGTGGATTTCATGGAGTCTCTGGCATTACTCTCTTTTGGGGTAAGAACTTTTTGCTTGGGTTATTCTGGTGTTTGATTGTCAGAAGTTTATTGAGTAGAAGAGGTGTCAGGTTTTTGAGTGTCCATTCAAAGAGGAAGGTTTTGCGGAATTTCCTAAAGATGGTGAAACTCTGATTTCCAAAGAAGATCATGGGAAGTTTGTTCCATAGACCAAGAATGCTTTATCCCCAGTGCTCACATGCTTCGTCCTGGGCTTTGTGATCTTTATTGTCCCAGAGGGGTGCAGCTGTTGCAGTGATTCATAGATTCAAATTCTATCTTTAATGCAATTGGGGCTTGATTAATGGTTTTGAAAATTAGGACCAAAGTTTAAATGGTCATTGGGAGCCAATGGAAGGTCTTGATTACGATTACTTATGGTGACCTAAGCCATGGAGAAGACAGGCAGTAGCATTCTGTACGAGTTGGAGCCTGTGTAATGTCATCTCATTCAGTTTCAGATATAGTTGCAGTAATCCTGCCTGGAAGTGACTCAGGCATAGGGCTTGTCTTCACTATTGGCTAAATCAGTGCTGCTGCGATCAATGTAACGGGCATTGATTTAGTGGGTCTGGTGAAGATGCAATAAGATGATGGAACAGCGTCTCCTGTCAACATTGTGCGGTGTAGGCATTGCTGTAAGTTGACTTAAGTATCTTATGTAACTTAACTAGTGTATCTTAGATCTTCTTACCTTGTTAGTGTAGACCAGGCCGTAGATTGCAGTGGCCAGGTCCTAATCCAGGAAGAAGGACTGGAGTTTTATAACAAGTTGGAGACGAAGAAAGACATTTTGTGACTTCTCAGTTAGACAGTACTTTAAGGCTTTGCAGCAATTTGACAAATGGAAACTGTATGACTTCAAAGGAGGATGGAGACAACATTTTTGGCCAGTTCTTCAGAATATTTCTCCTTTCTGATGAGCATCTTTCAATCTTATGTGGGTCTATCATGAGCCCACTGCTCCACATCCAGGATCTGATTTCTTGTAAGCATTCTGACATTTCAGTCATGGAGATATTTAGATGAGTGTCACTGGCATACTGTTGACAGCTGAACCCATGGCATCTCTGTATCTCTCCCAGAAGTTTCAGGAGACTTAAATCTGACTTAATTATATGTTTTTGCTCTGTCAGTAAAATGAGAACATGAACAGCAGACTCTCTTAATTTTAGCTACAGAGTTCTTCACTCAAAGCAAATACCAAAGTGTTTGTTTATAGCATGTTGGTGATTTGTTTCATTCCTTGGTATTTTATGAGTATACACTAAATTCCCCATCAGGTTTAGTCTGTATAAGTAGCAATGGAATTGCTTTCTTTTGTCTAACATATATAGAGTGACCTAATGAAACTTAATAAAAAAAGCAGTTTTTGCAGAAAATAGACTGTAGAAGAGAGGGTGTGAATGGGTCAAGGGATTGATAAGGTTTGAGCCTTTCACTTCTATGTCACCAATATGTGCTACTGGGTGAATTTGAAAAGTTATTACTATATGGTGTATTATTTGGTTGTCTGTGTGAAGCGAGTTAATGGTTAGAATCCAGTTTCTAGTGAGCAGATATCTGTTACAACTTGACTACTTGATTTTTTTTGGGTTGAAAGCTTTAGTGCACATGCAACAGACTTGAATTATACTCATCTGCAGAAGTGGTTCATCCAGTTCTTTACTGAATCCTACATATGGTAAGCTTGCAGTGCTATCTATATTATTCCTGTTCTGTGGAGAAATGTATGGTTTCCAGATTGTCCAATCTGATTCTTTTAATGAGCACTACATTTAGGTATTTTCAAAAACGAACACTTGCAAGAAGCGTTTAAAATCTACTAAATGTGACATTTGCGAAGTAATATTCTTTACCTTACATATAAAAATTATATGGCATATTTGTGCTGATAACTCCTCAACTGAAGTATTGCATCCAAGCCTGGGTGGCACATTTCAGGAAAGGTCCAGAGGAGAGCACAAAAATGATGAAAGATCTAGAAAACAACCTATAAGGAAAGACTGAAAAAAATTGGTTTGTTTAGTGTGGATAAAACGACTGAGGTGGAACATAACAGTTTTCAGCTATATAAAAAGTTGTTACAAGGCGGAGGGTGAAAATTGTTCTCCTTAACTTCTGAGGCTAGAATAAGGAGCAACAGGCTTAAATTACAGCCTGGGAGGTTTAGGTTGGACAGTAGGAAAAAATTCGTGACTGTCAGGGTAATTAAGCATTGAATAAATTGCCTAGGGAGGATGTGGAATCTCCATCATTAGAGGTTTTTAAGAACAGATTAGACCAGGGTGGACAAACTTTTTTTGGGCCATGGGCCACATCTGGGAATAGAAATTGTATGGCGGGCCATGAATGCTCACAAAATTGGGGTTGTGATGCAGGAGGGAGCTCTGGGTGGGGGAGTGGGGTGTGGGGTGGTGAGAGCTCTGGAGTGGGGTTGGGGATGAGGAGTTTGGGGTGTAGAAGGGTGCTCTGGACTGGGATGGAGGGGTTTGGAGGGTGAGAGGGGGGATCAGGGCTGGGGCAGGGGATTGGGGCATGGGGGAGGCTCAGGGGTGCAGGCTCCAGGCAGTGGTTACCTCAAGCGACTCCTGAAAGCAGTGGCATGTCCCTTCGCCGGCTCCTATGCAGAGGTGCGGCCAGGTGTCTGTACGCTGCCCCATCTGCAGACAGCACCCCTGCAGCTCCCATTGGCTGTAGTTCCTGGCCAATGGGAGCTGTAGGGGTGGCGTGCAGAGCGCCACCCCCTGGCTGCCCCACGCGTAGGAGCCAGGGGGGGGAAATGCTGCTTCTTCCAGGAGCTGCATGGAGTGGCTCCCAACCCTGTTCCCCGTCTGGAGTGCTGGAGTGGGGCAATGCTGCTGCTTCTGGTAGCTGTGTGGAGCATCCCCCAACCCTGCTCCCTGGCTGGAGTGCCGGAGTGGGGCAAGGCCGAGACTCCACTCCCCAGCGAGAGTTTAAGGGCTGGATTAAAGTAGCTGATGGTCCAGATCCAGCCTGCAAACCATAATTTGCCCAGCCCTGGGTTAGACAAACACCTGCCAGGAATGGTCTAGTTATTACGGAGTCCTGACTTGAGTGCAGGCGACTGGACTAGCTGACCTATTGAGGTCCCTTTCAGTCAAACACTTCTGATTTTGTGTGCTGCATGTTGAGGGTTTGCCTCCCATTTTCTGTCCCTTATGAAAACAACTCTGTTCTTGAATTTAAAAAAAAAAAAAAACTTAAGAATTTTTGTACAAAGATATTTTACTATGAACTATTGAGAATCTAGTGGAACTACAAACAAATGCCATGGGAGATAATCTCTAACATTTTGTTATAGTAAAGAAGATGCTTGACAGCATTAAAGTAGAAATAGTCAACACTTTTGACTATGGTTATTGTATGGATTAAGGAATAAAGCTGAGATTGAAATACTTAAAGCCAAGGCATTTGTGCACGATGACTTACTGGTAAAATGACCTGGAATGTTTCATAACAGAAGCCTGTTTTTACACAGCTTTTCACATGCTGTATATACAACTTGTGCAAAATTTGATATTAGCCATGATACTAGGTCTAGGAGTATGTTGTACTTCACTCTTCACTTATGGTACATGATAGTAATTCATTCAGTTTCTGTGACTCAGTTGCTCTTGGAGTAGTAAATGCTTCATTTGTCACTAAATCAGGCATGTGGCAACCAGTGGCACCATAATATTCAGTGTGCTACTGATGGTCCATTTCTAATTTCCCCCTAGTATCCGGTGTGCATTCGGCATCTGGGTTCAGCCCTGGAAAGTGCTGAGTAACAGCTGGAGGTGATAAGCATGTTGCTAGATTGAGCCATTCTAGAAAATGGTTTCTCTGGTCTTCTAAGATTTTGTTTACTTTTTAGCTAAATTCTTCATGGGCAATTATTTTACACCTCTCTCTTCCCCCCCTGCCCCAGGATTGCTTTTGTGTTTTTTACCTTATACAAATGAAGAGGGAAAGACCCCTGATTTTCTACTTGCAACAACTCTCTCTCAGGATTTCCATTATTGGGTTTTTCTGATCTGTCTGTGTTCAGCTCTGGCCTCCGCCTGCAGTTGAGTTGCCCACAGTGTTCTACACTTTTGCCAGTGCTCAGACACATTGTAGCCAGAGAAGAAGTGGATGAAGATGAAATGTCTCCTTTATCATTTTAGTAGTCTCTTCCATTATTCCAATTATTAAAGCATTTTTAAAAATATATTGCAAAGGCAAATTGTAATCCATTTCAATCAGAAAGAAAATAAGGTACAAGTAACATTTTATCCAATTAGTGTATCTTCCTACTCTAATTGTGATGACTGTGAACATCTGATGGCAACTGAGCATGAACTGTGGAAAAAAGTCAAGGCAACCTAATCCCCATTATTTCTGCTCACTGGAGAGGATAAATAAATTACCAGGCACTAATCTTTGGATAATTGCTCTGATTTTTGAGTTGGAGATCTTAGTTCTGATATAAATTAGTTCTGTAAAATTGTAGAACTGTCAAAACTAGTGGACAAAAATGCATAATAGATGAATGAATGCCATGAGCCTTCATTTTTGTTCTCATTATAACAGTTACAGTGAAACCCTGGAATCCATGTATTATAGAGAGACACTACTATCTCCATTTGAATGTCACCAAAACGACACCAATTTTCAATTGCATTTTACATGCATGATATTAAAACCAAAATAGAATATTTTTGGAAAGTTTGAGGACAAGGCATTTGTGGAATAAGAATCCATAATGAAGTGTATTTCAATTCAGTGTGCAACGAATGCTCTGTGTGGCTCTCTGTCAGACCTGGGTCTTCTAGGTCAGGCAGTGTAGAGACTCATGCTTTTATATCCAGAGGTCCAGACATCTTCCCCAGGTACGTTGTTACATGTGGAATTTTCCCAACTTTTTGAGGTTTCACATACTTTAAACAGCTTGGCTTTCAAATTCCCCTTTTTTTTATTCTGTTCTCAATGAGAACTGGTGCCTTTGGCTAATTTTGGACACTTTGGCTGTATCTTAAAGTTGTTAGCGAGGCAGCCTCATGAGGTCCAAGAGGTGTACAAGCTGCTCACACATTCCTTAGAATACTCACAGCTGCAAGTTTCCTAAAGTAAATACTGGAACATTAGGAGTGCTATGTGCAATATTTTGCTTGTAAGCATGAGTTGCAGACTTCATACAGTCTTTATCCATGTGTGGTTTAGGATGCCCACTGTGTATGTCATAACTCTGTTGTAAATATTTCCCTGATTCAAATTTATTTACATTTATTGGTGCTACACATGTCAAGACCAGAATATAAGCCATTTCTAAACTACTGACATTCCAATATACACAACTCATGAATCTAGTTTTAGTTGAAAATACATAGCAAGAACTTTAGGGAAATGTATCTTTCTAAAGGAATATGACTGTAAAAAAACTGGGCACTTGAGAACCTGAAAATTAAGGTGACAGTTCATGATCTGAAGTATAGAAATGCATGTAAGAGGACCCAAACAATCTGAACTGTTTTGTCAATCAACATTCAAAGTGCATTCAAAACTGGGAGATAACTGAATGCCTGAACAGCACACTTTTATCACAGCAGTGACACTTAAAAAGCAAACTGCTTTCCCACCCTTTAGTACTTGTGTGCAGAAGTCCTTTTAAAAGAAATCCGCTTTAAAAATTGGGCTTATACCTTTGTTTGCTTCTTTGTGATATTTACTGACTTCCTGAAAATTGTTTTTACATTAAAACGTTGAGTTTAGTTTATTCTGATTTTCCAGGAAAAACAAGGAACATAAGAATTGCCTTCCTGGAGCAGATCCTCAATCCATCTAGTAAGAACAAGTAAAAATTAGCAGGCTTCCGACACCAGACACCATGCTAGTGAAACCTTATTTTGAGCGAGGGGGAAAGGGAGAGAGATTTATTCTGATTAAGTAGAACTAATTTTATTTTTGTCTTCTATATACTTAACTCAAGGGCCTGAAAAACATTTTGGAGAAAAGATACCTTTGTGAAGGAAATGCAACATTTCTACCCCTGCAATTAAATGGTTGAAGGAGCTTACAATCCATGCTGAACACCTACAAGGGGGCCTTTACTAAAAGTAGGAAAAATGAAACATTATGTTGCTCAACTTACTGGTTAATTTAATTATGCTCTATTGTAGTATGTAAACTATGCATTTGGCTTTTGATTGCTGTGACAAACTTCTTTTAAATCCATCTGCAGTCATGGGCAGGGGGTGTTGGAGAGAGCAGGATCAGGCTTTTAGAACTCTTTACCTAAAGTAGTGACCAAACTCAGGACATTTCTTAATTTCCCTAAATATATGGGGTTTTCCATGTAAGTGTTCAGATGGGAGGCATGGATCAGTGTTCATGTCATGCTTCCCTGTCAGTACCTAGCCTGAGCCTGGGAAGCTAATAATCTGACCAGTGCACATAAGCAGTGACCAAATTTGGTGACGAATCCTGGTCACTAGGGAGACATGGAGGAAAATTTGGGTGTACTGTGCAGCTGAGGGGGACCAGCCCCCCACAGAGAGTGGGGAGGGAGCGCCACCCAGCTCTGCTCCTGACCCTGGCTGCTGGCCCCAGCTTCGGCCCCATTATCTGTGTCCACGTTCCCACCCCGCAGAGAGCTGCGGCCCTGTTCCCAGCCCCTGCTCCGGGCGAGGGGTGGCACGGAGGTGGAAGAGGGAGAGTGTGGACAGGGGTAAGTGAGGAGCATGAGTTAAAAAGTTTGGGGACCACTGCACTAGAGAGAAGAGCAGCCCCACCATGAAATGCTACTCCATATTTAATAAAGAAACATTCTTCCTATCTGAGTCTCATGACAGTGCTTGAATTTGTCTTCGTATGACCACCCCTTTGATTCCAAAGGCCAGTGTTGGTTATTGAAATGTTTTTACAAACTAGTTGTAAAGGTTTTTTTACTGTATACTCTCAGGCTAGATTTGCAAAAGCAGATTCTTCTATTGTACATGAATAGGCCCAAGTACACACAAATAAATGATAAAATAACTTTCAAAGGCAATATTCTAAGAGCTAGATTACAAAAGGACATGAGTGCCTTAATTGCAGAATCAGGCCTCACTGGGATTTTCAAAACCATGTCCTGAAACCTACAGGCACTTAAAATCACTCAGTGCCTCGCTTTTTGCAATAAAAGCTCTCTAGGCACCTATGTTTCTGCTTATGTGCACTGCAGCTCCATATCAGGCATCTGGTTGCCAGTATGATGCATGAACCAGGGTAAGATAGGCAGACGCATGCCTTACTCGCCTGTGGTCAGGCTTACCGATATAGCAAGCCTGTTCAAACCCCATCTGCTGGGTTGGGCCCCTATAGACAAGTGTACCCAAAATGGAGGAGTACCACCTCCCTCAACTTTTAGTCCAGTGATTATGGTTCAAACCTTGGATGTGCGAGACTCCTGATTTTAGGTCCCTCCTGAAGGGTGTCATAAGGAGGAGGGAGAAAACTCGTTCTTCTTCTTCGAGTGCTTGCTCATATCCATTCCAGTAGGTGTGCGCGCGCCGCGTGCACATTCGTCAGAGATTTTTACCCTAGCAACACTCGGCGGGCTGGCAGGGCGCCCCCTGGAGTGGCGCCGCTATGGTGCCGGATATATACCCCTGCTGGCCCCACCACTCCTCAGTTCCTTCTTACTGCCCGTGTCGGTCGTTGGAACTGTGGAGCGCAGCTTAGCTGTTCTCCACCTCCCTAGCGATTCACTCGTTTCTATTGTTTTGTGTAAAAGGGTCGAGCGCAAGTATATGGTTCCATCCAAGGGGTGGTATATGGTTCCATCCACCCTCCTCCTTGTTCATTAGTGGTCCAATCTGTCAACGAATGGGAGCACCATGGGCAACAAGCCCCTGGGCCTAAATCGAGGGAAGCCAGGCATATGGATTTGTTGGGAAGGAAGATCTACTTTGTGGGAGGCCTCCAGCTCAGAGTGGCCAATCAGCAAGCCCTCCTGAGTAGATACAATTATAACACCTGGGAGGCAGTAGGGAAATTTAAAGAGCTCATCCCGCAGGACTCCCGGCAAGAATTCTCAGCTCTCCTGGAGGAAGGGAAAAATTGCGCGAACCTCCCTCCAGGCCTCACTAGATGCTGCCGATTCGGCAGCTAGAACCGTCGCCTCTGGGATTGCTATGCGACGCATATCGTGGCTGCAGGCGTCAGGGCTACCTCCTGAACTGCAGTATACGATTCAGGACCTACCCTTTGATGGTCAGCGTCTTTTTTTCCCAGAAGACGGACCCTCGCCTTCAGAGTCTGAAGGACAACTGCGTAATCATGCGTTCGCTGGGAATGCATACACCGCAGACTCAGAGACGATCTTTCAGGTCCCAACCTCACCGCTCCCACCCCCCACCTCGTCCCAGACAGGACTTCTCCAGAGGGAGAGGCCGTACCTCTCGCAGACGACAGTCTGGCCTTCTGGGGGGTAACAACTCCGGCCCCACCAAACCACCGGCGGGACCGAAGCCAAACTTTTGAGGGTGCGCCCGAGAGCACTGTACCAATTTCCTCCCAGGATCCTTTTCAGTTTGCCAACCGGCTTGCCACATTCCTCCCTGCATGGTCCCAGCTAACATCGGACCGCTGGGTCCTCAGCACGGTGGAGTGTGGCTACTGTCTTCAGTTTCTTTCGACCCCGCCTTCCCACCCTCCCTCCTCGTCCCTCTTCAGGGACCTGTCTCATGAGCAACTCCTTCTGCAGAAGGTTTCAAGGCTCCTTGCGATGGGAGCTATAGAGGAGGCTCCAGAGGGCCTAAGGGGCAGAGGGTTCTATTCCAGGTACTTCCTCATTCCTAAGGCGAAAGGAGGCCTCCGGCCCATCCTGGACCTGCGAGCTCTGAACAATTTCATCAGGAAGTTCAAGTTCCGCATGGTGTCCCTGGGGAACATCATCCCTTCCCTGGATCCCGGAGATTGATACGCTGCTCTTGACATGAAGGACACGTATTTCCACATCGCGATTTACCCTCCGCACAGAAGGTACCTCCGCTTTGTGGTAAATCGTCAACACTACCAATTTGCAGTCCTTCCCTTTGGCCTCTCCTCGGCCCCTCGAGTATTCACGAAATGTATGGCGGTAGTCGCCGCCCACCTCCGTCATCGTCGAATACATGTTTTCCCATATCTCGACGACTGGCTTATTCGAGGGGCCTCCGAGGCTCAGGTTACCGCATATGTAAATGTCATCAAGGACCTGTTCTCCCGTCTAGGTCTAATTATCAGTCTAGACAAATCCATTCTGCTTCCTACGCAGAAGATAGAGTTCATAGGGGCCATGCTGGACTCCAATCTTGCGACAGCCAGCTTACCTCCACAGAGGTTCCAGTCTATAGTCTCCCTCATTCAGGGACTACAAGCCTTCCCAACAACCTCTGTCCGCACTACCCTCGCCCTTCTCGGTCACGTGGCTGCGTGCACTTTCGTGACAAAGCACGCAAGACTCCGCATGCGCCCTCTTCAGACTTGGCTCGCCTCGGTATATCGTCCACGCAGAGATGCCTTGGACATGATAATCACAATCCCACCAAACGTACTGGGCTCCCTCAACTGGTGGCTGACGCCCTCCCTGGTGTGTGCTGGTCGCCTGTTCCATCCGCCACAGCCTTCGATGTCTCTGACAACAGACGCTTCCTCTCTGGGCTGGGGTGCACACTTAGGGCACCTTCGCACCCAGGGCCTTCGGTCCTTTCAGGAGCTGGAACTTCACATCAATGTCTGTGAACTGAGAGTGGTCCAACTGGCGTGCTGGACCTTCCGACAACATCTACAGGGCCGTTGGACAACACAACGGGCATGTATTACATAAACAAGCAAGGAGGGACACTATCTTCCCCCCCTTTGCCAAGAGGCCATGCGACTGTGGGACTTCTGCATAGCCCACGCGATAGACCTGGTAGCCTACTTTCTCCCGGGAGTCCGGAATTCTCTCGCAGATCACCTGAGCAGGTCCTTCCTGTCCCACGAATGGTCCATCCGCACGGACATCCTCCTTTCTGTATTCCGGAAGTGGGGCTTTCCCCAGATAGACCTCTTTGCCTCCAGGGAGAACAGGAAATGACAGGTGTTCTGCTCCCTGCAGGGTCGCTCTCCGGGCTCACTCTCGGACGCGTTCCTAATCCCCTGGAAAGGATGTCTACTCTATGCCTTTCCACCCTTTCCCCTAGTCCACAGAGTCCTGCTCAAGCTCCACAGGGACAGGGACAGGCTGATCCTAATTGCTCTGGCATGGCCGAGGCAGCATTGGTACACCATGCTGCTTGACCTATATCTGACGGAACCGATACCACTGCCACTCTGCCCAGATCTTATAACGCAGGACTTCGGCAGACTTCACCACCCGGACCTTCAGTCCTTACACCTGACAGCATGGCTGCTGTCTGGCTGAACAGTCCGAGTTGCGCTGCTCCACCCCGGTTCAACAAGTCCTCTTGGGAAGCAGGAAACCTTCCACGCGGGCGACGTATCTCGCCAAGTGGAAGCGGTTCTCCCTTCGGTGTGCACAGCGTAACCTTACTCCTGAAGCCGTATCGGTTCCAATTATCTTAGACTACTTATGGCACCTCAAGGAACAAGGCTTGGCGCTCTGTTCGATAAGGGTGCACCTGGCCGCAATATGCACCTTCCATCCTGGGGAGTCGGGCAGTTCCACCTTTTCTCACCCGATAGTTTCGAGGTTCCTTAAGGGCTTGGAATGACTCTACCCTCCAGTTAAGCCCCCTTCCCCTACCTGAGATCTCAACCTTGTGCAATCTAGACCCATGGCCCCTCCCTTCGAGCCATTAGCCACTTGCTCGTTGCTGTACCTGTCCTGGAAGACGGCATTCCTCGTCGCTATCACCTCGGCCAGACGAGTACCAGAGCTCCATGCCTTAATGGTAGGCCCCCCGTATACAATCTTCCACAAGGACAAGGTACAGCTACGACCACACCCGGCTTTCCTGCCCAAGGTGGTCTCAGCTTTCCACATTAATCAAGACATTTTTCTACCGATCTTCTTCCCGAAGCCGCACGCATCACGCAGGGACCAACAGCCACATACCCTTGATGTCCACCTGGCCCTTGCCTTTTACATTCAGAGGACGAAACCTTTCAGACGCTTGCCCCAACTATTTATAGCGGTAGCGGAGCGTATGAAAGGTATACCTATCTCTTCTCAGAGGCTCTCATCATGGGTAACGTCCTGTATCCGCACATGCTACGACTTAGCCCGTGTCCCGATTGGCCATCTTACCGCCCACTCTACTCGGGCTCAAGCCTCGTCCGCCGCTTTCCTGGCCCACGTTCCCATCCAGGAAATATGCCGCGCGGCTACCTGGTCATCCGTGCATACTTTTGCATCTCACTATGCGCTGGTCGAGCAGTCGAGAGACAATGCCGCCTTTGGCTCGGCGATTTTACATTCCTCGACGTCTCGCTCCGACCCCACCGCCTAGGTAAGGCTTGGGAATCACCTAGTGGAATGGATATGAGCAAGCACTCGAAGAAGAGACGATTACTCACCTTTGTAACTGTTGTTCTTCGAGATGTGTTGCTCATATCCATTCCGCACCCGCCCTCCTTCCCCACTGTCGGAGTAGCTGGCAAGAAGGAACTGAGGAGCGGCGGGGCCGGCAGGGGTATATATCCGGCACCATAGTGCGCCACTCCAGGGGGCGCTGCCGGCCCGCCGAGTGTTGCTAGGGTAAAAATCTCCGAACGTGCATGCGGCGCGTGCACACCTACTGGAATGGATATGAGCAACACATCTTGAAGAACAACAGTTACAAAGGTGAGTAACCGTCTTATCTTAGCCTCTAAGGATAGAACAAGAAGCAATGGACTTAAACTGCAGCAAGAGTGGTTTAGGTTGGACATTAGGAAAAAGTTCCTAACCGTCAGGGTGGTTAAACACCGGAATAAACTGCCTAGAGAGGCTGCAGAATCTCCATCTCTGGAGATATTTAAGAGTAGGTTAGATAAATGTCTAGACTATCCCTGATAGACAGTATTTGGTCCTGCCATGAGGGCAGGGGACTGGACTCGATGACCCCTCGAGGTCCCTTCCAGCCCTACAGTGTCAGAATATATGAATCCTCTGAGGTAGAAGGGATTTAAAGTGGGATCTACCACTTCTCAGGTAAGTCCCCTAACCACTGGGATATGGGATATTCTTATATGAGGCTCCCTTACTGTCGTCTGTTGAATCTGTTCCACTTTGGGTAAATCATGAAATAACCACTTGGGGATGTGGTGAAGTGAGTGAGAGAGAGGGTGCAAGCAAGCATGAGAATGACTCAGACTGGTGGTTAGAGCGCTCACCTGGGAAGTGAGACTCAGAATGTGGTTCCCTTGCTCCAATCTCTGTAATGGAACAGCTCCTCGGGAGAAACTGAGGGAGCCCAACACCTCAATATCCCGTAGTGTGGTAGTTAGGGCAGTCACCTGAGAGTTGGTAATCCCAATTCAGATCCCTTTACCCTTGCAGGTGGAGGAGGGACTTGAATAGCAGATCTGGAACATCCCAGGTGAGTACCCTAAGCCCTAGGCTAAACATTATGAGGGCACTCCATTGCCACAACTTCTGGCTAAAACTGCATAGGTGCCTAATGCCAAGAAAGGGTTTGCAGCAGAGAATTACAGACAGAGGAAGATGCCTCTTTGCAGACTGGACTTCCATGCCGATACGCAATAGAGGAGCAGGACTTAGCACACACCCGTTGGCTTGGCATCTCCCATTGGTTACCCTAGGTTAGGAGTTGCTTAGCATGCTGTCATTTGAGACTCCTCAGAATGGGATTCAGTCTCTTGCCATTCATTGTATAGGGGACTAGGCAACTCAGGCTTTATGAATGCTAGTGATTTTCTAGGCACCTAAAAGTTAGATATGACAGTGCTTTGTGTCATCATGCCTAAATTCATTTGTGAATATAGGTCTAACTATGTGTACAAATCTACCAATACATTTTTGCATGTATTCTTGTGGGAAAGAATTTTGCTGTTCACTGATAATTTTAAAACTTCAGGATTTTTGCCTATAGGTTTTTTGTGTGTGTATCTCTCTCTGTAGCTAATCTGCCTAATTTCTTTGGTCTTTTAGTTTGCCAACTTTAACTATTTTTCATCTGTAAGAATTAAATCTTTAAAAAAACCAAAACCACCACCACCACCTATTCTCAGGGTTTCATTAATCCTCAAGGAGAAATTTTAGACACTAATACTCTGGCTTTTAGTGAAATCATTCTTGGGTAAGTGAAGTGCTCTTGTTTTATTTCTATCACTGAATTTCTGTGTTCTTTGAGTGCTGCTGGTTCCTATGGGTATTCACTGTGGGGGTACACATACTCTGTTTGCCTGGTATTGGAAATTCTTCAATAGGCATACCTGTCAGTCCAAGCTGCCCCTTATGCCTTGGGTTAGCAGCACAAGAGAACACAGTCATGGACTGACATCTTCAGTTACTTTTCTACTGATTGTGGCCTGGGATGGAACCCTCATGCGTGTCCGTGACATTGAGTTTTGTAAACCCATTTTTCCTGTAAAAATATTGTCAATAGTTTTGTTTTATTCTCCTGGCTTTATAGTTAGTTAGCCTTAATTGTCGCAGTTTGGTAAGTGGGGATTGGAGGTACCCCCTGATCTTCCCTTGATGTTCAGGGCACTTATGTCCAAGAATCCAGGCTTCAAGCCTTGCCTCTTTTGCCCTCTGGTTTTCCCAGTAAGCAACCTGTGTAAGACCTGTCTTTATTATATCCCTTCAAAGTGTGACACTGCCAAACCTTCTCCCCCACTGGCACCACACAGTTCTGGATGTTTAGACCTCACAAGCACCTGATGGAGGTTGCCATGAGGCCATGGTTGGACCCAGGAACTTCTTGTTCTCCACTTTGTTGGCCGGAGCCAACTGAAGTGCACCTCTGGCACTGATAAACACTCCAGTAAGTCCAAGGCTTCTTTAAAAAGAGGCATCATGAAGGTAAGGAGAAGCACCCTCAGAGAGGGCAGATAGTGTCCCATAAGTCTGCTAAGAAGAAGGTAGCTTCTCCCCTCCCCTCAGGCCTAAGTGAGACTTCATGTCCTGGAGCAGGTGCATCTGGAGTTCCTGGGGATCACAAGCTTCCAGCTTTCTGAAATTGTCCAGGGAGGTGCGTAAGGGCAATAGGGAAAAATTGCTTTTGGCACTAGCAGTTCCATTCTGTGCCAAGACAGCTGTGCTTGTGCCCACACCAACAGATCCAACTCTAAAGACTCTGGCCACTTCTTCTTCCAGGCCTCATTACACTCGTCTTGTCCCCACCTGACATGTCAGCCCAGAAAGGGCTTCTCTAGTCTTTTGGGGACTCCCACATTCACAAGACCCTTACCTATTGACCAGGGATCAATGGTACCCACCATGGAGTCTGCTCCCATCACTGTGATCCCACCCACTGGTCTTATGGAGCGCATGGAGACCTTACTATAGAGCCCCCGAATTTGAGCATCGTTCTTGCCAAAGACCACCTCCAGTGGAAGAATTTTAACTGCTCCTGGAGTACAAAGAGGAACAAAAAAGTCTAAGTCACTAGAGCAGTTGGGGATCATCCCTGAATGAAGCAATGGTGCCAGTTCCCCCTCCTTTCTGGATGATGACAGGCAGCACCCAGAGGTGCTGACAAGAGTTGCTGAGATCTTCAGGATCCCTGTGGAGCAGGATCTGGATCCCACAAACAAGCTTCTGAACATCTCCAGTTGGCAGCTCCCTCCAAAGTAGCACTTCCTATTAACAAGGCCATTTTGGAGCCTGCTAAGGGCATTTGGCACACACTAGCTACCAATGCCCTTCCCCCAAAGAGGGCCAAAAAGAAATATTAAGTTCCCTCTAAGGGGGCAGAATGTTTATTCTCTCATCTTTTAACTTGAATTTGGTGGTACAAGCAGTCATAGAATAGAACAGACTACACCAACTGAGATCTTCTCCTTTGGACAAGGATGTCAAGAGATTAGAACTCTTCCTCAGCCAACCTACTATTCTGCATTGTGAACTTCCAGGCACTTATTAACTTCCAGGCAACTTTATTAACTAAGGAAAGCTATCTGAGTTTCAATAAACTACTACAGGAATGTAAGCCCCAATTCCATGCTATCTTTGAAGGAAAATTAGTAACCAGGTTATCCTTCATGCATCACTTGATGGAGCAGACCAGACGGGCAACTATGGATGCTCGACAGCTGTCAGCCAGCCCCAGCATAGTCAGTTTCCCCTCACACCCTTTAGTGGCTGTCTGGCTCATTTTCCTTTTGATGTGGCAACATCTAATTTTGAGTCTTGGACATCATCTCAGCCAGTACATGAGTCCCTGTCTATCCCCTCTCCAAAACCCCCTTCCTTGTACCTTTTTAGAGACCTCTCTTAAGAGGAGTCTCAGACAGCAAGTAGACTCCTAATCCAAATAGAGGTGATGAGCTGGTACCCCCTCAACAGGGGGAAGGGCTTTTACTCCAAATATTTCCTAATCCCCAAAAAGACAAGGAGTTGGACAACCATCCTGGATGTCAAGCAGTTGAGTATCTTCATCCACCACTCAAAGTTCACGATTATTGTAGCCACCATAATTCCCTCCTTGAATGTTGTTGACTGTTTTTGCAGCTCTCAATTTTAAAGGATATTTATCTTCTTATCTCCACCCAGTGCTCGGAAATTTCTGTGTTTTGTGTGGGTTCGGCACTCTTCCGGTAGACGTTGCTCTCCTTTGGCCTTTCAGTGGCTACAAGGACCTTTACAAAGGTTATGGCCATAGTAGCAATGCATCTGTGCTGTCACAACTACTGTGTTTCCCTAGGGATGGCTTATTCCTCAAGGGTTGGTCATATAGAGAAATACAGGTAGTACTAACAGTGCTGCTCTACCTTTGCCATTTCTTAAATCTTCAAGTAAGCCCAGGAAAGTCCACTTTAGCACCTACAGCAACTATAGAATTTATAGGAACAGTCTTGGACTTGGTTGCGGGCAGGGCCTATTTGCTACAGGACAGATTCTTTGTGATGAAAGACCTCCATATCCAGCTTTGATTCAGCCATCTGACATTTAGGTCCTGCTTGATCCTACTAGGCACATGTGACCCCTGTGACAAGGTCAGGCCAGATGGTTGCGAGAGAGTGGTCGAAGGTAGATACATTAGCTCCAGGTTAAGCAGGTCCCTTTTCCCTGGGTAAGATGACAGGGACTATTCTGGAACACTCAGGAACTTTCTAGAACTAATTAAGGCAGGCAGGCTAATTAGGACACCTGTAGCCAATTGGGAAGTTACTAGAATTAAGGCTAATCAGGACACCTTTTATAAAAAGACTCACTCCAGTTAGTGGTGTGTGCATAAGGAACTGGGAGTGAGAGAACGTGCTGCTGGAGGGCTGAGTAGTACAAGTGTTAACAGACATCAGGAGGAAGGTCCTGTGGTGAGAACAAAGAAGGTGTTGGGAGGAAGCCATGGGGAAGTAGCCCAGGGAATTGTATCTGTTCGAGAAGGCACTCTAGACAGCTGCAGTCCACCGGACCTTGGGCTGGAACCTGGGATAGAGAGCGGCCCTGGATTCCCCCCAAAACCTCCCAACTCCTGATCCAACATAGGAAGATCTCTGAGGCTAGCAAAATCTGCCAATAAACACAGGACCCACCAAGGTAGAGGAGGAACTTTAGCACACCTGCTTCATGTGGCTTTATCAGAGTAGCCTCCAGGCCTGGCTGAGGAAGGCCTACGTTCTGACAGGGACTCCTTGGACAAGAAACTTTCTTACTCCCAGCATCCAAGAATCTCTTGTGGAGGGAGGAGAGAGACTGGAGGGGTGGGGTGTCTCTCTCTCTCTCTTTCTACCCCATTGACAAGAACATCTGTCATGGACACTTCTGTTCTACGCTGGGGAGCACATCTGGATCACTGTGTAGCCCAGGGCTCCTCAAGCTTCCAGCAGTGTATGAAGTAAGCAAGCTATTCTTGCCTTTCTTCCAATCCACTCATATCCACGTCTGGTCAGACAATATGACCATTGTTATATAAACAGGTGAGCCAAGGTTCTCACCGTTCTACAGAGAGGTGGTACAGCTCTGGAATTAGTGGATCTGACATCAGATCACCCTCTCAGCAATGCATCTATCGGGGTAATTAACTCCCTAGAAGGCACTTTCATGAGAATCACGAGTGGGAGTTCCATTTGTCAGTGACCCAGCAGATTTCATTTGCAAGGCTTCCTGGTATGCATACTTCTACCTTTTCATGTTCTCTGTATGTATAAATATCTCCTGTCTGTGTGTTCCATTCAATGCATCCGAAGAAGTGAGCTGTAGCTCACGAAAGTTTATGCTGAAATAAATGTTAGTCTCTAAAGTGCCGCAAGTACTCCTGTTCGTTTTTGTGGATACAGACCAACACAGCTGCTACTCTGACACCAGTCATACCAGGGTACAAAATACATCGCAAGGACAGAACAGATCATGCTGGTGGGAGAGTGGCATTATATGTGAAAGAAAGTGTAGAATCAAATGAAATACAAATCTTAAGTGACCCAAACTGTACCATAAAATCTCTGGATAGTAATTCTAGGCTCTAATAAGAATATAGCAGTAGGGATGTATTACCGACCACCTGACCAGGATGGTGATAGTGACTGTGAAATGCTCAGTGAGATTAGAGAGGCTATTAAAATAAACTCAATAGTAATGGGGGATTTCAACTATCCCCATATTGCCTGGGTACATGTCACCTCAGAACAGGGGTGAAAGTAACTTAAAGGACTTTCCTCAGGACTCCAGAGTACTGGCGAGGCGTGGCCTCCACCAGAAGAGGCAGGGCCTTTAAATCCCCAGGCCTTTAAATCAAGATTTAAAGGGCCTGGGGCTAAGGCTGTGGTAGCAACAGCTGGGAGCCGCAAGCCCTTTAAATCACCCCCTGAGCTCCCAGCTGCAGAGGTGTCTGGGAGCCTTGGGGTTTGGGAGTGATTTAAAGGGCCTGGGGCTCTGGCTGCCGCTACCCTCCAGGGTGCTTTAAATCATCTCAGGAGTCCTGCTGCTGGAGCCCTGGGGTAGGGGTGGCAGGTCTCCGGTGGCTATTGAAAGGACCCGGGGGTGGTAGAGACAGTTGGAGCCCCGAACCCTTTCAATAGCCACCAGAGCCCTGCTGCCGCTACCCCAAGGTTCCGGCAGGCTCTGGGGGCTATTTAAAGGGCCTGAGCCCTTTAAATTGTCCACGGATCCCTGGGGTAATGGTAGTGGGGCTCCATCGATGATTTAAAGGGCCTGAAGTGGTAGCAACGGCAGGAGCCCTGGTCCCTTAAAATGGCCACCTGAGCCCCACTGCTGCCACCCCAGGGCTCTGGTGGCAATTTAAAGGGCCCTGGGCTCCAGCTCTTTAAATTGCTGCCTCGGGAAGCCGGTCCACCCCAGTATGGTGCACCAGCTCTTGCTGGCAGGGGAGGCAGGTTTGTAGAAATTTTGGTGGTGTCCAGAACTTGCCCCTGCGCAAACTCTGCCCCCCCAAACTCCACCCCCCAGCTGCCCAAGGCTCTGGGAGGGAGTTTGGGTGGGGGAGGAAGTCTGGGGTGCAGGCCCTGGGCTGGGGCAGCGGACTGGAGTGCAGTGTGCAGGCTCTGGGAGGGAGTTTGGGGATAAGAGGGGGTGTGGAGGGAGGGAGTGGAGGAGTAAGGGCTGTGGGGTGAGGCTGGGGGTAGATTTGGGGTATGGCTGGGGATGACGGGTTTGGGGTGTGGGAGGGGCCTCAGGGCTGAGGCAGAGGGTTAGAGTGCAGGGTTATGAGGGCTCTGGCTAGGGGGGGTCAGCTGTGGGGTGGGGCAGGGCTGGAGCTGAGTTTGGGGTGCAGGCAGGCTGCCCTTGGACTGCAGCTAGAGAGGACTCCCCCCCAGCCATATCTCTGCCAGCACACTCTCTTCTCCTCCCTGGCAGCACACTCACCCCTCCACTGTCACTGCACATGCTCCTAGGGCCCCTCTCAGGTCCAGGATTCCCCCTCGCCTCCCCTGTGGTGGGTGCCGTGCCATGCCAGGGGGAGCGGGCTGCCATCACATGTGTGCCTCCTCCCCTTCTGCTGCCCCTCACTGTAACCTCGCTGGAAGTGGGGGGCGGGGCGGCTGTACTGGTGGAGGGTCCCACCAGAAAATGAAAGGGCCTGAGGGAGAAGGGCAGCCTGCCCTGGCACGAGGGGATGGGGGGCACTAGGACCCTGCGGTGGCAGTTAATGCAGGCAGGCAGCAGGGAGCTTCAGGCTCTGCTCTGGGACCCAGGGAGGTGCACAGGGGCAGCAGAGAGGGGCGAGCCCCCACTCAAGGAAGGCGTGGGGGGGCAGCAGGTGGGGCCAGGGGGGAGATTTGGCCCTGAACATTCATGGAGCCAGGCCCCCAGACTCTCAATATTGCTGGAGTCAGAGAGGGAAAGAGTGCTCCATTTTCTTGCCTGTAGATACTGCACTTTTTCCTACTGGTCCTTTGTACCGGCCTATACTGGCTTACTTTCACCTCTGCCTCAGGACAGGAGGCAGAGAGAGTTTCTTGACACCTTGAATGACTGGTTCTTGGAGCAGCTAGTCCTGGAACTCAGAAGGGGAGAGGCAGTTCGTGATTCAGTCTTAAGTGGAGCACAGGATCTAATCCAAGAGGTAAATATAGCTTGACCATTTGGCAATAGTGACCATAATATAATTAAATTTAACATCCCTTTGGTGGGGAAAACACCACAGCAGCCCAACACTGTAGCATTTAATTTCAGAAAGTTGAACTACACAAAAATGAGGTTAGTTAAACAGAAATTAAAAGGTACAGTGCCAAAAGTGAAATCCCTGCAAGCTGCATGGAAACTCTTTTTTAAAGATGCCATAATTGAGGCTCAACTTAAATGTGTACCCCAAATTAAAACACATAGGAAGAGAACCAGAAAAGTGCCACCGTGGCTAAGCAAGAAAGTAAAAAGCAATGAGAGGCAAAAAGGCACCGTTTAAACAGTGGAAATTAAATTTTAGTGAGGAAAATAGAAAGGTCCATCAATTCTGGCAAGTGAAGTGTAAAAATATAACTAGGAAGGCTAAAAAAAGAATATGAAGAACGGCTAGCCATAGACTCAGGGTAATAGCAAAACATTTTAAGTACATCAGAAGCAGGAAGTCTGCTAAGCAAACAGTGGGGCCACTGGGCGATCGAGATGCTAAAGGAGCACTCAAGGACAAAAGGCCATTGCGGAGAAGCTAAATGAATTCTTTGCATCAGTCTTCATGGCTGAGGATGTGAGCGAGATTCCCAGAGCTGAGACATTCTTTTTAAGTGACAAATCTGAAATTCTTTAGGTGACAAAACTGTCATTAGAGGTGGTTTTGGAACAAGTTGATAACCTAAACAGTAATAAGTCGCCATGACCAGATAGTATTCACACAAGAGTTCTGAAGGAACTCAAATGTGAAATTGCAGAACTACTAACTGTAGTCTATAATCTATCATTTAAATCTGCTTCTGTACCAAATGACTGGAGGATAACTAATGTGTTGCCAATTTTAAAAAAGGCTCCAGAGGTGATCCCAGCAATTACAGGCAAACTGGTTGAAACTATAGTAAAGAACAAAATTGTCAGACACATAAATGAACATAATTTTTGGGGAAGAGTCAACATGGTTTTTATAAAGGTCGTACCTCACCAGTCTACTAGAATTCTTTGGCAGAGTTGAGAGGGGAGTAGAATCTCACCTTTGCCCAGCTATTGCAGTCTGGAGAGGGGGTAAATGCCTCTTTGTCATGAATTTGGCATCATATCATTTTCTGCCTAACTTACTCCTGGGGGAATTGTGCACTATGCGCAATGCAGAATTTTGCGTAAATTAATGTTTTTTTTAACACAGATTTTCCTTTTCCTGACAGAAATGGGTTGCAGTGCTGCTGGCCACCACTAGGGGTCTCTAGACCTGGAAGAGCCCTGCTCGCACATAGACACTGTGAGGTCGGAGGTGGGGAGTAAAGAGTTCCTAGTAGCTGCAATTTCCTGGGTGCCATGAGGGAAGGAGACAGCAATGCTCAGAAAACTCCATACAAGCCTGGGACTGAGCATCAGGCTGTTTCTCCCTCTGGATTCCTGAGCTCTGAGGGATGGGGGGGCAAGGCTGGGCTCTAGGGGGTGAGAGAGGTGGGTGTCTGGCCTAGGGAAGAGCGCCCTGCAACCGGGTTCTGTCATGGTAGGGAGGCTGGTGTCTGGGCTAAGGGAGGGCCCTGTGGTTGGGTTCTGTGGTGGTAAGGAGGCTGGTGTCTGGACTACGGGGAGGGGGTCACTGCTGTGTTCTGGCAGGGAGGGGTTGTGGGTGTCTGGGCTCTGGGGAGGTGGAGAGGGGACAGAGAAACAGGAACTGGGTTGTCATAGGATATTTTTTTTTAACTCTCTACTACTGGGGGAATTTTTGTGTCTCTGTGTTGTCACAGACATACTTGCTGACCGGTATTTTGAAATAAATTAGCAAAATAATTGAAAATGATGTGATTATATAGTGGTGGTTGGACACACACAAAATTTGCAGAATTTTTAATTTTTTGGCGCAGAATTCCCCCAGCAGTACTTACTGCCCTAAATTCTCTCTTTGCAGCAGCTGTTCATAGCTCTGAAGAAACACTTCCCTCTTTGCTGTGCCTCTTGCAGCTTAAGCTGTTCTAGGATTTGTGGTTGATTTGGTGTTGAATCTGTAGATAGGATTATTTCCTCTTTTGGGATTTTTCTGTTGGCCTTGTGCATTTGCAGGGCTTAGTTCAGGGATCAACCTTTGGCACGCAGTCTGCCTGGCGGGCTGGTTTGTTTACCTGCTGCGTCCACAGGTTTGGCTGATCACGGCTCCCACTGGCCACGGTTCCCTGCTTTAGGCCAATGGGGGCTGCAGGAAGTGGTGGCCAGCACATCTCTCTCCTCACACTGCTTCCTGCACCTCCCATTGGCCTGGAGCAGCGAACCGCGGCCAGTGGGAGCAGCGAACCGCGGCCAGTGGGAGCAGCGAACCGCGGCCAGTGGGAGCAGCGATCTGCTGAATCTGTGGATGTGGCAGGTAATCAAAACAGTTTGGTCCGCCAGGGTGCTTTCCCTGGTGGGCTGCGTGCCAAAGGTTGCAGATCCCTGGTTCAGTTTGTTAAATGCTTTTTTACACAGCATGTGGTATGTGACAGGAGAATATCTGCAGTGGCCCCCAGAAACACAAGATCCCTCTTACTCCTAGGGCAGTGGTTCCCAAACTGGGGTTTGCAAAATGTTAGTGGGTTCTTGGGGAGTGGAAAAATCCCTAATGGTGGACAGAGCTGTCCCCATGGACCCTGAGCAGCACAGGGCCAGCAGCCCAGAGCCCCTGGACTTTCAAGAGCTAAGCAGATCAAAGCAAGCATATCTATCACACTGAGGAAATTTAAACTTGAAGACTCCTTCGAGAGATGTCCCTGTGGGTGCTCCACTCTAGGTGTCAGTGCGCCCCTGCGCCTTTGATCGGATATTTTTGCAGCAGTACTCATAACGGCCACGTATGCTTAGAACCTGTCACTCACTCTGAGTATGTTACTAGTGAGCATGCGCGGCCGGTACCCTCAGTTCCTTCTCTACCGCCCCCGGCTTGAGACGGAGCTCAGCGGACTCCTTAAGATTTCTTTTCCCATCTTAAAATACCTGTAGTTAGACAGTTTTTTCCTATTAGTTAGTTGCTAGTTAGTGTTACCTACCTTTCTTCCTATATTTAAATAATATATATTAAAATAAATTATTTTTATTGTTCTCTCAGCGCTCAAATATGCCTGGCTCAACAGGCTTTAAGCCGAGCTGCTCTTCCTGGTAAGGTGACGCCTATCACCTCTCTCTGATTGGCCACTCCAGTGTATAAATCGCTTGGGGAGAGACTCATATTCCCCAAAATGTATCTCACTGCACTAAATTAAGTTCTAGAGCCGAGGAAGGATAGAGAGTTAAAGGCTCAAAGCTATTTGTGCTTCAAAAATCCCTGCATCCGCCTCAGAACCCTGCGCGGACTCGCTCCGATCTCAGACACAGCTCTAACCTCAAAGAAACGAAGAAAGCAGGCCTAACGAGAGCACTCAAAACTAAACAAAACTTACAGACAAACTTCTTCTGATCAGGTCCACAAGTCTCCTTACCGGTGCTCCCAGGACTGGCGCCAGGGTTTCTGGCGTCCCTAGGCCCGGGCCATTTTGCACCCGCGCGGGGGGCTCGTGCCTCTGGGAGCTGCTGCAGCATGCTGGGCAGTCTTGCCACCTGAGCGCGTGGTGGCCAGCAGACGCGTCCGCAGAAATGCCTGCGGCAGTCCGCCGGAGCTGCCTGCTGCCCCCATGCAAAGTACCGCCCCCCTCCCTAATGCTGGTGCCCTTCACGACATGCCTAATGTCGCTAAATGACAAGCACTGGGCCTGGGTGCTCATCCCTGCTGATGTATTTTGACAAGCGGGCTCCCTCCGGTACTGGCTAAACCGCCTGTGCTTTCGCGATCCAGCAGCGCGAGCGCTCTGAAGTGCCGAGGCGACAGGCTTTAGGTTGCCTGCCTGATTATGGCACTATTCAGCACCGCGATGAATGCGGCACTGACAATCACCAGGCACCTGCTGAGGCACTGCAGCCCTGCTGATTATTAGCCCACGCACCGCGCTGTGGACCAGCATACTACCGACTACCTGGCCCACGGAGCCAAGACTAAGAACTCGGTGTCAGGGCCCGCGGGTTTCTCTCACAGGATTTATGATCAGCTGTTCACTCCGGCTGCCCCAGGCGCTGCAGTTACCCGACACAAGTGCACTCATAGCTGTCACCTACTGCGATCGCCTTTTCTTGGGGAGTGGCTTTCTCCCTGACAAATGATCAGGGCGTCTGAGCAGCCTTCCGTCCAGGAGGAGGCGTCGAATACTCAGGTGATGTTCCCAGCACAATCTGCAACATTCTTATACCTCCAGAGTCCTGTCACCCGCAGCACAGAAAAATTGTCCCACTAACCACCCTTCAGATCCCTCCTGGGTGTGTTAACCCTGGATGGCACCCACCTATGCGCTTTTCCATCACCTGCTAGGTGATTGGGCTCCAGTGCCATCTTCCCTTGGTCAGCACGTCCGCGTATTCTACTCAGACTAGATCGAACGTCCAAATCCTATGACTCACTTGTGGCACCCTCCATCCTCAGGATCAATTAACCCGGCTGCCTGATCCAGTATAATGCTTGCCGTACCAAACTGATCAATACCTGGGAGAGGCTTACTTCCTTCCCTCTCCCCCGCCATCAACGATGTTCTTTCGAAATGTCCACAAGATCATCTTCACAAAAGAGGTTGCCAGTGGTTAGAATCAATCTGGAGGAAGTTATCTGCCAACAACATGAGCTAGACGGACATCCTGCAACCTCGTTACGCATCCAGACTGGCACTACCAATTAATCGGCCCTTCTGGAACCTGCTACAACAAACACAAAAAAAAACCAGAAAAAAAATCCATCTGGCAGGCTCCAGCCACAGCCAGCCTACCTGCAAACATACAAAGTGGACTTGTAAATATCATTCCCTCAAAGGCTCTGAAGTTCCTTTTCTCACATTCCTGCGGCCAAACTCTTGGGTAGTGGACGCAGCCAATCAGAAAACAACAGTATTTCCGCCTACCCCAGCCACAAAGAAGGCAAAATTTGCCAGACCTGCTGGTACATAAGGTGTATGCCTCTTCAGCGTTACAATTTTTGAATCGGCCAATTATACCGCAATTCTAGCAAAGTGATCGACCATAGAAAACTATAACAAGTTCATGACTTTATTGAACACATCCCAGACAAACACGAACAACGTTTTACCAGCTTTAGTTTCCGAGGGCACAAATCATAATCCTGCATGGCTCTTCCAAGGCAGCTTCTGGGATTCACCATACTGCAGCAAGTCCACCGCTACAGCGGTGGTCTGCGCGAGGTTCATGGCTTCCTCTCTCTCTTTCCTCGCGAGGTTCCAGAGCCATAGAGGATTCCTTCTGATGTGACAACTCTTTGCTTCCACCACTACTGAGGTCGTCACTCGATGAGGATCAAGGGCAACTCTTCGTCCTTAGGTATCCAAACCCCTACAAACAGAAGGCGAACAGTACAGATATCAACCTTACCACCGTCCCGCTACCCCTCATATACCTCAGCATTTACCGAGATCTCACGATTCAACAACAACACCACCACGCCCGAGGTCCAGATACCAGCGGCGTGGCGCCAATTCTTCCGGATGCCCCAGTTCTTCCGGAGCCCCCAGGACGTTCCTCAAATCAAATACAGCAGATCTGAACCTTTGGTCGAGGGTCTTGCTAAACGTGTGCCCAACTCCAGCTGTAGGCACTGCCCAACATATCTTGACACGCTATCGCCATTTTTACACAATGTGCAAGAAACTATTACGCACCGACAAGGTGGGGTCTAGAGTCACCCGGATTCATCCTCTTACCTCCCCACGCCTCACCCGTTCACCTCTTCCTGGGACACTTTATAGACGCACACTCTCGCAGCACCGAATTTACAGTCATCTCCTTCACCTGGTGCTATGAACCTCGTCGCCCGAATGCCAACAGCGGGAATAGGATGCTACTTCACCTTATTCCCTATAACATTCAATAGCAAGCACACTGCAGAAGGATGGTGACACCGACTCCTCGCCGCCATCGAGCGAGGCTGCTAACGAATTCTTCGTGTCAGGAACAAAGTTCAAGATGGTTATCAACCCCTCATGGCATTTATACATGCATTAACCATAGATAATTCCCACAAGTCCCTGGCCCAGTGGCGATTGTTCAGCCACTTCGGACCTACAGCAAGACGCTATTGTAGTCATGGTTCACTATCACCAAAGCCCACAGGAGGACGTGCTTATTCGCTATACGCTTGAGCTTGCATCAGCGATGAAACGCAAGGGGTTATTATAACATGAGATTCTATCATTTCTGCTTACCACTGTCCCCCTGAGGTCACGAAGCTTCGTGTCATGTCCCAATTAACGGCCGCCGAAGGCTACCATAGGAACAAAGGAGTTATTACCGATTAGTTCACAATCCATAAATCTAAAGAACCGCATTGCACTCAACATATGACCGCCGAGGCCTTCCGCTTCAGAGAGAATCCCGCCATCGAGTGCTTTCAAGGTCCCTGGGCTCTCAAAATATAACGATGAACAATCCACATAAGTCCTACCCAACCTAGACTTTTATATGGAGCGAGCCTCAGACTTCCCCAGAACACGGCCACGGCCATGCCTTCCCCACCAGACGTTCAATCCATAAAACTTGCTGGCTTACAAGGCTTCACAGCAGCCCGGTCGTGGGTCGCCGCCCGATGACTGTCTCCAACTACCTTGGGGCAAGCTGTCCTCGGTGCATTTCATGGTCTAGAATGCACGTCTCCAATAGAGGTGCTTCCAAGTTTGGTGCCACAGGTCTTACAAACCGAACGTGCACTCAATAACAACAATTAACCATACCTTACCAGGCAAGACTCTTTCCATATGGTGGACAGTCCCGACACCTCGTTCTGGATCCCTTCCTCCAGACTCACAACTGTGGTGATGATGATGACCGATGCTCCCTACCGACGGGGGATCGCATTGGAGAGCAGACCCGGGTGTACTATCTCTACCAAACAGTCCACGGGTATGGGTCCTCACATCTGGAACCTTCCTACACATAAACGGTCTAGAACTGTCGAACTAATCCGGAAATGCTTGCCGTTTTTTGCCCCTTCCTCCCACTAATCAAGAATCAGCATGTACGCTATGACAGAAGAACCACTGCCTGCACATTCTACGGTCAACAGACAAGGGGGGCTCCTTCGCGCACTCTCTTTGTTTCAGAGGCCATGAAACTCTGGAATTGGGCACACACTTGATGTGCATAATTGGTGCACACACTTGATGTGCGAGGGCATTATCCTTTATTGGACAGAAACCAAACCCTTCAGAAACTCTCCTAGACTCTTTGTCTCCGGGCCCGTTCCAAGGGCGTGGCTATCTTACCCAGCTAGGCTTTCGAAATGGATCTCTGATTGCATACGCTCTGTACCAGAATAAAGAACATACAGAACCCTCCGCATTGATCAGGAACAGCATTCCACGAGATCTGTGATCTACCTTCGTATGCTCCTACACAAGTACCCTTGTCTGACATTTGTAGGGCGGCCGACTGGTCACTCCCACCACGTAATTCGTTACTCCACTATAGCTTACCAAGGCCCCTCAGCTGACACTGCGATTAAGGCAGAGCAGTATGTCTACGGCATTCCTGCGCAGTCCGAGTCCTATCTCCTTGAGATCCCTGCTTTGAAGTCAGCCTAAGAGGGAGCCACCACAGGGACATCTCTCGAGAAGAATAGGAGGTTTACTTCATCTCTTGTGCAGTAACCTGAAATTCTTCGAGATGAGTGTCCCTGTGGGTGCTCCACTAACCCACCCCTCGCCCTCTACTTCGGAGTGGGGTAGTCCTCCCGTGTAGAGCAAGAACTGAGGGTACCCGGCGCGCATAGCCACTAGCACAAATACTCAGAGTGAGTGACAGGTTCTAAGCATAACGTGCCGCTACGAGAGTATCTGCGCAAAAATCTTCCGATCAAGGCGCAGGGGCGCAGTTGCTGATCACCTAGAGTGAGCGCCCACAAGGACACTCATCTCGAAGAACGTCAGTTACAGTGCACAAGGTGAGTAACCTCCTCTTATAAGAAATGGAAAGGGAGGTGGATATGTTTGAATTTTTAAAATAAATAGGCAGCTAGTATTTTTTTAAAATTAGTATAATAATATAATTGGAGATATACCAAACACTAGAACTGGAAGGCACCTTGAATAGGATTGAGTCCAACCCCTGCCTCACTAGCAGGACCAATTTTGCGCCCAAATCCCTAAGTGTCCCCTCAAGGATTGAACTCACAACTCTGGATTAGCAGGCCAATGCTCAAACCACTGAGCTATCCCTTTTTCTATGAAAGAATAATTTAAAGCTTTATTGCGTTGTTTGCCTGGACTGCTTAAGACCTAATGCTTGTGTAGGAGGAATCTTGAGTTCGCTTCTTAAATACCTTCATGCTGTTTCACATCTGATACTTCTTGATGAAACATAGGAGCCTTGTCTTATGACAGGCTTATTCAAAGTGATACAAGCTATGAAAGTGAGATCTTGGAAGAATGTTGCCGTTTTCATAATGTAATAAAAATACTGTAATGATGATATGTAATAAGCGTGTCATAAATATTCATTTTTTAGAAGGGGGTTCACGAGACTTGACCTTTTAGTGAAAAGGGTTGACAAGTTGCTAAAGTTTGGGAACCACTGATCTAGGGTAAAGCCAGTCTTCCAACTGGTGCAGAATATGGTACGATTTTCACGCTGAGGCCTATAAGAATAAGGAACAATAACTGAATATACCCATTTTACTACAGGCCTGGTAAGGTATTTGGATTAATCAACTTTCAGCTCATTTTGTTGAGCTTGAATTGTTCATGGAAGTGATTCTGATACTGCCTAGATTCTAAGAATCCAGAGTATCTTTTGAAGGCATAGCAGCCAGAAAGCTAAAGAGTATGTAGATGTTCTAGAACCATTATCTGTTTTCAAATGGATGAGGAGAGAGAGGAGGCAATTTTCTGGGAAAATAAGTTACTTGGGGTTTGAAATGCCCATGACACTTGACTCTCTCTTGTATACCTATGACTTTGGCTGTTTCCACCTGTGACCCTTCTCCTTGATCAGCCCTATCTATGACCTTTGTGTTAACCTATTATAAGAATGTAATCAATGCAAAGGTTATAGATCTTCCCCCTTAGTTTTTATTAAATGTATTATTAGTGTATTGGAGGCAAAGTGGAGCATTTTTTTGTAAATCAAAGCAATTTAAATAATTGATTAAAATTAGTTTTACAAAGCCTCAGCCTAATCTGAAAATTTATGCTATTGCAACATTAAATAAAAATACATAATGTAAAGTACTTATGCTTATTTTTTTTTTAAAAAAACCCTCTATAGGTAGGTTATCTATCTTGAGCTTTTAAATGGCTGTTGAAAAAACAAAATACTGAAAATTAAGGCCCTGGTCCTGCAATCATGCTAGCATGGGAATAATTGCTCATGTGAATAGTCCCATTGATCTCAGTGGAACTCAAATTTAATTTGGAATACTCATGCTGAAAGTTATGCATGTTGTGATAAACTCAGGATAGACAGCTGCAAGGGTGGGGTAGAAAACAGGGAGGAGGGCATTTTACTCTTCTGGGACTATCAACTGAGGAGGGGTGTGTCATAAATAGATAGCTAAGGGTTAATGTTTCTTTTACCTGTAAAGGGTTAACAAAGGGAACCAAACATCTGACAAGAGGACCGATCAGGAAACCGGATTTTTTTAAAAAGCTTAAGGGAGGGAATTTGTGGGTCTTCTTTGTCTTGGGTCTGTGTCTTTTGTCTGTCTCTCAGCTATGAGAAGCTTCTTTCTTTCTTCTAATCTTCTGTTTCCAACTTGTAAGTACAGGTAGAAAAACAATATAGGCTTTTATGTTGTTTTGGTTGTATTTACATGTGTGTAGCTTGCTGGAATGTTTCAAATTGGATATCTTTTTGAATCAGACTGTTTATTCATTTTTTTCTTTTAAGCAGTTGATCCTGTATTATTGTCATCTTGATACAGAGAAATTTTGATGTCTTTTTTCTTTCTTTTTTTTATATAAAGTTTTCTTTTTAAGACTTGTTTGAGTTTTCTCTCTGGGTAGGCTAAGGAACAAGGGGAGGGAATTCTCTTTGTGTTAGATCTACGGAGGATAAGCTCTGCAGCACCAGGGAATTGGTGGGAGGGGGAAAGAGAGATAGAATCATTTCTGTTTCCTTGTATTTGGGGTTTGTCTCTTTGTGGAATAGAGGAGATATGCTTCTTGGTATTGTGATGTAAAGAGATTGCATCAATACTCTCAGGTTAGCCCAGAGAGGAAAGTCTGGGTGGGAGAGGGAGGGGGAAGGGAAGTGGAATATTTCCCTTGCTGGTAAGACTCAGAGCTTCTGGGTCTTGGGGTCCCTCCAGGGGAAAGTTGGGGGACCAGAGCGAGGCAGGCGCTGTAATTCCTGTCTGGTGGCAGCGAGATGAGATCCAAGTGGGTAATTAAGCTTGGAGGTTCATGCTAAGCACCCCGATTTTAGATGCTAAAGTCCAGATTTGGGAGAGAGGCTTATGATAGAAGGTTTTAGATTTAGTAGCAAGAGGGTCATCAGATTTCTTTTGTCTCTTGCATGATACCAAGGAAGAAAAATGAGGCTCTCTTTCTGAATGTGGGGAAAATAGCGATATGTGGAAGTGTACTCCACGATGGAGAAGAGTCCATGAGGTTCACATACCAAATGGCTGGATTCTGAGGGAGGATTCAAGACCACTTCCATCAGCATGCAACAAAGCCTCACTTCTCTAGATATTTTGGTCCTAGTCTTGACTGCCCTGCAAACTAAGCACCCATCCCAAACATGCACCTCACCCAAACACTTCAGACTACAGGAGTGCGCATCACTGACTGACATTGACTATTACAGCCAGAACAGTGCTTAAAGCCCAGAGACTTAGGCATCTCCCAGTATCAAGCGTCAACAACACGAAGTACAAGTCTGAAAATCAAAATAAAAAATTTAACAAGTGCCACTATCTAAAATAATTCTAAAAGAAGTAATCTATTTACAAAAGTTTATAAAAAAAATTTCCTAAGAGAAAAAAAAAAAAAAGATTTGTGTGAGTAAGCATGCCCATTCTGACTACCAACCAAGGATGTTAGAAGGAAATGAGAGAAACTTGAAATCCTGTTAACAGTTAGGAAATTAAAGTACAAGACGACCTCTTTTTACATTCTTTTCGTAGTTCTTTAGCAATTTAAGACTATCAATACAAAATCCGATATAAATTAAACTTCTTTGATTAAAATCCAATTTTATTAATCACTTTTATCTATGCTGTTCAGAGATGGCATTTTTTTAAAAAAAATGGTTTTATTTACCATTTGGCCTTTGGGAATACCGTCATAATTTTAACAAATGATGATAAAACATATATAGCACCCCAGACACATGAGTCTTATTTTTTAGTAAATACCCTTTATTTTACATTCAGAAAAGGAAGTATGAAATACAAATATTTGGAAGTTCTTTCCGTGTAGCTCTTAGTAGGCTGCAGCCAGAGTAATTCTTGATGCTTCTTCCAGGGAGCTGGGATGTGAGGTCTCTGGCTGGGTGGGAGGTGGAGGGAAGACAGCAATTCTGGCTCCCTCGTGGCATGATGTGAAGGGATGTATGTAAAGGGAATCCTTGCATAATTTTCTCCTCCCCCAAGAGTGCCTTACCTGGGGTTTTACCATTGATACCATATCGACACTGAAGCACTACAGCATCATAGCTGTGGCACTAGATGCTTTCTACATCGACAGAAAGGGTTTCTGTTGATGTAGTTAATCCACCTCTCCAAAAGGCAATACCTTGGTCGATGGGAGAATTTTTTTGTTGATGTAGTCATCTTTACATTGGGTGTTAGGTCAATCTGACTACAATTCTCGGTGTGCAAAATTTTTCACAGCCCAAGCAAAGTGGCTGGCTTGATCTAATTTTTAAGTTTACACTAGCACTGAGACTTGTAAGGTTAGTAATGTCAGTAGAGTGTGGAAACGTATAACTTTTCCGTCACGCTATTTAGCCACAACTGTCAAGGCAAGATAAGATAGTACCACTTTGTTGTTTTGAGTCTTTTTCTACATTTGAGTGCTTTTTGCTTACCTGTCCCCTTCAGTTCTTTTATTTCATTACTACTCTTAAATATGAAGAATTAAGTTTTTCTCATATAACTACTCGTTTAAAGCCTTCACTTTCATTTTAAGTTTTCTTTTAGTAATGTCTGAAGACGCTCTAACTTCCGTCTGAAATTTGAGTGAATTGAATCTTTTTAAAGGGAGGAAATGGCAGCATTGCCTGGAGCCAAGGACAGTGCTGGCTGGTGCTGTGCAAACTTCATGTAGTTTTTGCCAATCAACCTCACTCCTGACCTGAAACACCCCTGCTGTTTGAGCCATGGCTTCTTGAGTGGAGATTGTTGAGTTTGACTAATTAAGAAAAATAACTTTATTAAATCAAAATCTTGTCTTAGTTGGTTTAATAATTTGTATTGTAAAGAGTATTAAACTGCTTTCTTTACTGGTAAATTATTACTTTTATTTTACGTCATTTTTAGTGGATTGTACAGTAGGTTATCAGTTAGATAGGGGTTACTTTAGGTTACAAGGGGCGTGTTACATTCCAGTGTGTAGTTAACTGGTAGGCACTGCAGGAGGCTTATATTAAGGTTTTGTCAAGAATGCACTAGAACACAACAGCACTAAATAAACTGTTGTACAGAGCTGTCTGAATCTGTCTTAAGGATAAAAGCAGTTAGATTAATTAGGAAAATCTGACATTTGAGGGTGAATGAATTAAATCTGACACACGAAAGAAAGTTGAATTTGAGTTAGTTTGAAATACAAATTGCTGAATCACCATACTGTACCGGGTTATGGTGATAAACCCTATCTAGTAAAGTTTTTAGTTTTTGTTTTAAGATGTAGTCAGTATAATTCAAAATTGCTCAGAGCCAAATTGTAGTAGTAAAAAAGGAGTATCTAATTTTCTTGATGTGGCCCTGGGTCTACATGTAGGGTCTTTTCCTCAGTTAGACTAAGTACATGCACATTCTCTTCCCACCTTGTTACCATTGATCTGATGGAGTGCCAAAAGGAGGTACTGGTGTTATTGTTGCCCAGCACCAGGCTTCAATTAACCGATGGATGGGTGTCTGAGGTCAGAGTTTTCCTTCTCCTAGGTAGGCTAAAGGGCCCTACCTATCTGGTTATTCTAAAGGTGCCAGATACCTGCCTTTCACATCCGCACTGGTACGTGAATGGGAGCCTGGCAGTTAGAGGCTATCATAGTTGCTAGCCTTTTTATAGGCATTCCGAGCCATAGTAGCCCTTTTGGGAAGCTTTACCTCAGTTACTACATATTTAAAATTGTGATATTTACTTAACCGCTTTACAAATGATGGGTTGATTCATTACTGTAGTGTATACTTTGAAGATGAGCTGTAGATATTAATCTAATTATTGTATCTTATACTTGGCAAGTGATATTTTTACCAATTCAATCCTTGTATAGGATATTCATCTATCTTCTAGGAAATAGTAGAAAACTGCACCAGTAAAAACTTCTATTATGTACATTTTTTCTTTGCTTGTTAAGACTTATATTATTTTCAGTTTATTTTCCCCCATGTGAAATTAAACTCTTTGAACATCACTTCATATCTTATTTAAAAGAAGAAAACTTGATACTGAAGAAATGAAATGGACAAATGAAAATCTTAATTCCAGGAGTTAAGTCCCTTTTTCTAGAGGAGAGTGAGAGAGAGCGAGCAAATCATGCTAACTTTTTTCCACACAAAACTCCTTTTAAACTGAAAGGGAGTCCTTTGCAGTAAGGTGAGCAGGTAGGATTTGACCCTAGAAAATCTAGCACGGCTACTTACTTCAGTCCCTCCTCCTTCCACCTCATTGCTTGGACATAAAAGAATATTTTTTTCTCCCCTTGTGATTACTGATTACTTTGAAGTTATGGTCATGTCATGGAGAATAGAGCAGGGGATAGAGAAGCTCAACCTGACCTAGACACTAAAAATCTGCACAGTATTGAAAATGATTTGAGGGGAAAAAAACCCCTTCATTTTGAATGTCCACTTTGTTTGGCATACTACATAGTCCTGGCATTCAACTGCCAGTGTTAAATATATTATATTTCTCCTTCATTAATTTTATTGCTTGTACCTTTACATCAAGCCCATACCTTCAGACATCTCAGACCAGGGATGTTTATTTCAACTTTGCAGTTTGAGGTTATGTGCTTGTCTTCTTGATGAATGATGCTTTAAAAAGAGTAGTAATATTTTAACGCTTCATCTTTTAACAAAAAAATCCTTTTGATTTAAAACAGTTCCTATTTATGTACTGGCTGTTTTAAATTCCATTTGTTATACAAAGTTGTTTTAACTTTAGGGGTACAATACAATTTATTCAGTTGAAGAATTGAAGATTTTACCTGCTCCCTGTAATTTACGGTGTGAAATGAGAGAAATAAGCAATCGAAACCAAATAGTTATACACATTTTAAAAAATTCTCTCCTAAAATAATTTGGGAGGGCTGAGTTGCTCAGGGGATTGTTAGGTTAGGATAAAAAAGAGTTTTTAATTTTGAGATTGCAAATAAAAATCCAAGTTGGCAGTGACCAGAAGTTGTTACTATATGTTGGTTTGTTGCTTTTCCCAGCAGACTGGTATCCCTGTCATCGACAAATCATTGTGATATCTTGTTGGTAGTCTCAGCAGAGAGATCAAGAATGTAATGAGCTTGAACACAAAACTGTCTAGATTTCTAGAGATGGTCCCACTAGGACAGGCTTTTGAGGCACATTAGCATGGCAGCATGGGGACTGCTTCTATTTTTAAATATTTTTATATTAGCAATTAAATTATGAAGCACTTATTATGAATTATATTAGCACTTAAATTATGAAGCTTCCTTTTCTGAATTTTGAGGTGTACTTTACTCTAGAAATGTGCAAGCCTTAATATAAAGTGAAAACAGCATACAACATCTGTGGCAATATGTTTATCCTATAAATGTTGAAACTGTAACAAATAAATCAAAACAACAAAAAATGTAATTTAATCTGCTTTTGGGCAACAACTGATAGCGTGTTTTAGAATAAATTTGTTGCATGGAGGAGTTCTTCCACCTTTCTTTAGGTCTTTTTCCCTAATATTCTCTGTTCTTTTTCTCAGTATTGATCTAGTACTGGTACCTTTGCAGCCATAATAGTATAAACACGGTGGTAAAAATGCTGGAGGCAGAGCTGCATTTGTGCTCAGACCAGAGTTACACTGAATTTTACAGAATTCTTTTATGTGGAAACCCTGGGCAAGAGACTGAGTGCCATGTTCATGATGATTGAATCTACACTAGAAAACCTTGTGAGCATTTTTCTTATTGGCGCTACCAGCCACAGAAGTTGTAATGTGGATGGCATGTCAGCACTTTTACCCGTTTTTTGTATGATGATTAAAACCTCTGTGTCCGTTTATATGTTTTCATTATTCCTGGCACTAATCCAGTTGCACCCCTACAGAAAAACACTTCCAATTTGCCTTATTTGAAGCAAGGCCATGTGTGGTTTCTATGCAAGAGGAAAAAGGATCATAAATCCATCTAACAGACATCGTCTAGTGAATGATTCCCATAGTATTGATTAGAACTTCCTAATCTCTTTTGGATATTTTCAGCTAGTTTAGGAAGATAACTGACTTAGCTAGCAGTTTTCTTACTTAATTTTACTAAAAACCCTAAAACTGTTGTACAGAAATAGTACATAATGACACTGACCTTGAAATAACTCTTAAAAGCATGTTCGTTCAGTACTTCAGAGAAATATTGCATTCTAAAATAGTGCATTTGGCATAGGGTTTTTTGTTTTTGTTTTTAAATTTGTTCATATAAAGTACAAAATGTCTTTGGAGTGCAACAATCTTGGAATCTGAAAAGCCCAGGTATTGGTGGAAAAAGGTGGGAGTGACTGAGCCAGCAGCATGATTGGGTCACAAAGTTTTTGTACTATTATACATACATATTACATAAGAGCTTTGGACTCCTGTTTGTTTTAAGAACACAGCAGAACATTTTTTGAACTTCTGATTAGTTTTTGATGCTAGTGAGATCCTCCAACAAGCACAAGAAGTGTTCTTTCTTTCTAATGGCACCTTTTTAAAGTAATTTAAGTTAGTTAAATGCTAATAAAGAATCATAGTTTTGGCAAGTGAATAATAATAGATTTATCACTTTACCTAGATTACTATAATATTTATGAAATATAAAAGGCAATTGGCAAACTCAGCCAAAAATGAACCCCTTCCAAAATCACTGTTTTTTTATTTGTACACTTTTTTACAAAATATTCTTCGTGTGCTATTTGGCAACTTTAAAAGAATATATTCTCTAGAGGTAGTCCAATATTTCTGAGAACCGAGTAGACCTAATTTTCCTGTGAAAAAGAAAAAATAACTTCACCATTGCCATGTTAACATAATATCGTGAGGAAAAGCCATTGTCATACTGAAATAATACTGGAAGTATGCTACAAGATTTGTTATGGATCTATGCAGAATTTGCTGCATCTCAAATACTCCTCTAGTGAAACAGGTAGTTTTGCCTCAAAACAGTTTTTTTTGCTTTTTAAAAAAAAAAATAAAAAAAAATACAAAACATGTTAGTAGCCATGTTGTCTTATTTTATTAAATCAATAAAGGTCACTTGTTTAGGTTTTAAACATCTTCCTGCAGTGTTTGTAGCCCAAATGCCACAGCATTGTGCTAGTTATGAGTAACTGAAAATGAAGTTGTCTAGCAAATAACTGTAGATAAACTTTAAACTTAATTCCCCCTCATTGTACAAGCTGAGTAAAGTTTAAAACAGTAAATAGTAAATGAAATTGTGAAAACTGTTAAATTTTTAAAATTCTTTGTTTTGAATAGTGTTCCTTTAAGTATTTTTGAGATGGTGTGAAAATATGTACTAACATAACTCAAATATGTGACTCAATTTTTCTCAAGTCCTTACATACTTTTTTAAATGTGGCAGGAAGGCAGTTTCAGCAAAGAATTTTCCTGCAAGGCAGAAGTACGTGAAAATGTTTCTTAAAGAAACCCAAACAAATAAGCCCTCTCTCAATGTGATGTACATTATAGCTTTTACAAATGAAAGTTATATACTAAGCATTGCACTAATGTATAATTTTTATTATACATATTGCAGTAGTGCATAGGAGCCCCAGTCAGTATCAGAGCCCCATTGTGCAAACATGTAGTGAGACATGTTCTCTGCCATGAGAATTTACAATCTAATTTTAAGACTAGACAGCATAGGGTTAAATGGTGTGACGGAGAATAGGTAGATACTTAAAAGGTAATAGTGGTAGGTTTGTGTGGTTGCTTATGCACAAGCTGATGAGTCACGCCTGCAGGTTGTAAACTGTCACATGGTGGTTTAGATAATGGGCCTATCACATGCACTGTCTTTTCTACTTGCGTTTACTGTACTTTCCATAAAAATATTTTTCTCCACTTTTTTCTATTTATGTGAAAATAGTGAAATTTTTAAAGAACATATTTCTAATATTTAAGTGCTTACAAAGTGAACAATTAGTATACTCAGGTTATTTGTTCAAATGTTCAAAAGTGGGTGGGTAATGATACATGTATCAGTCTTTTTATTATTTACTAATTTAAGAATATAAAACCACATTTGCTTCTCATATAGCCTTTAAAATAAAAGGAAAATGAGAATGATGCACTTGGTACATCCCCCATATTTACATAGACAGGTGTATTTCTGGTGACCTGACAAGTTTCTGTTGGGATAGATTATAATATTTATTAATTGCGTTGGTGTATATGTAGCAAGTACTTTATTTTTGAAACTAGATATTTACACAAATAAGGTATTTAAATAAACAAAATTAAGAATAAAATGTAATCAATTTGATCAAGCACATGTAACTGTTAAACTGGAATAAGTTAATACCATACGATTGGATTATTTATTTAAAATGTAATTATCTATCTGAAGCTGATCACTGAATGCATAAAAATTGCATTTATGCTTGCAAAGAGAAGAATCTGCTTTAGACTTTTAATATTAGAGTCTAAATGCCAAACTTGTACATGCCTGTAAAAAACCCTGTTGTTTATCAAACTGACATCTAATATTTTTGAGTTAAACTGTAAGGGTCCGGGTTTGAGAGAGTCAGACTTGGTAGCTGGAACTGTAGTCAAGAACAGATATCAAGTGTCGAAGCTGGCCACAGAGTTGGGACTAGGGGTAGGGTGCTACTGAAACCAGGGTGTGGGGACAGGCTGTGGGTCAAAACCAAAGTCAGAGTCCATAGACAAGCCAAATCAAGGTTGTAGTTAGAGTGCAGATGCAGGCCACTAGTTGAAGCTGGGTTGGAGTCAGTCTGAGAGTCTGGGGCTTAGGATGCAGTCACAGGACTGGAGTGGGTCGGTAACAGGGCTGGAGTCGGCTATGGACAGGGCTGAAGTGGGCTGGAATAAGGCTGGGGCAGGAACAGGAACTGGATCCAGGGCTGCAGGCTGGAAACCTAGGGAGCCTGTAACACCATGAGGCAGCGCAGGAGGGTTCCTGGCCAAGTAGTGTGCTGTTACACAGACTAATTTGAAGCTCTGGTGTGGTCAGTGAATAACTATGCCAGGAGGCATGTGACCTAGGCTTAGAATTGCCCCCATCCAGGTTTTACCCGGACAGTCAAGTTTTTGGCTTCTGTGTCCAAGTGCTATTTAGGGTTGTCAGATGCTTGGTTTTCAACCGGATAGACCAGTTGAAAAGGAGACTCAGCAACTCTAAATGGTGCCCAAACCAAATGTCTGGTTACTGTAAGGTGAGGGGAGGTGCCGGGACGTTAGCCCGCACCAGTCCCTGCTCAGCTGGGGCAGCCTCCTACCTGCAGGAGTGATCCAACTAGTGACTGGGGGTGGAGGTAAGAGGAGCAAGCGATGGGGGCAGGGTCTCAGGGAAGAGGTGGGGTAGGGCTGCAGTGGAAGAGGTGGAGGAGGAGGCAGGGCCTCAGGGGTCCAGTTATCAGCATATAGAAAAGTGGCAACGATGGTTGCCAACCGTCCAGGATTGTCCTGGAGTCTCCAGGAATTAAAGATTAATCTTTAATTAAAGATTGTCATGTAAAGAAGCCTCCATGAATATATCCAACCAAAATTGGCAACCCTAGGCCTTGCCTAGGATAGGCTGCTGCTGCATGCCTGAGAACTGATTCACGCAGGCTTTGCTTATGTGGGATGAGTCAGTGCTACTGAGTTGCTGTAGCATGCCTGAGCGATGAGTTATTGCAGGCTCTGTTGGAGGGATAAGTCATGGCAGCTGAGGGAGCATCTCAGGTCTGGCAGAGGGTTTGCCTCACATTAACACTCCTATCTTTACTTAAACTAACTCAGAGGCCTTTCTCTTAAAGGGTCACCAATCTGAAAGTCCTATTTCTCTCTGAAAAATTAGTAGCATCTAAGGTTATGACCAGAATAAACCATGAATTTTTTTCCCCTTGTTTACTTTTTGCATTTGATAGCACTTCGGGGTATAATCTGCTTAATTGTTTTCCTTCATAATATAATTAGTGTCTCCCTTTCTGAAAAGAGGAATTTTTTAAAATTAGTTAATTAAAACAAAAAATCAAAGAGTGACCAGAGAACTGCGAATCAAACTGACCTCCTCCTCAGAGCTACTGCTCCTGATGAAATATTGGAAGGCACAGTATGTCTTATATTTGTAAGATCTGTATAAGTGTAATCAGAAACAACATTAATATTGGTCCTAGAGTAACTTTTTACAATGCAATTTTTTGTAGGCTCATCGAGAACTCCAGCATGAGTTTAGTGACTTCACTGCTCCTGAGCCCTGTCTACACTACAAGTGCAACAAGGTTTCAAACATTTCTATCAGATCTAGAGGAAAAAACAGCTGTGTATAACCAGATGTTAACCATGTTTTTGACTTCTCAACTACTATGCTAACTCTGTTTATATCAGTGCATCCTGGAAAAATAGGGGCATTCCCCCATAGTAGGCTGTAAAATGCCCTTGAAGACATACTCAGAAAGAGGCACTAACAGCTCTTGGGCAGGGGTCCCCAACGCGGTGCCCACGGGTACCATGGCGCCTGCAGGGGCATCTAAATGCACCCGTGTCCTGGCCTGCGGTCGAGCATCTGCTGAAATGCCGCAGAAATTAGGCAGCGACACCTGTGGATGACGCCTCTTGGTCCCGACAAGCGGTGTCATCCATAGACGTCACCGCCAAAATTCGGTGGCATTTCAGCAGCATTTCGGCGAATGCTTGACTGCCACCGCAGTCCTTCGTCTGGTGCCCGCCAGATGAAAAAGGTTAGGGACCACTAACATACGGGAATAGACTTCACTCTCCTTTTTTACAGAGGAAACCAAAAGTAGGAAGGCTGTCCAAACACTGGCATATAGAGGTGGTCCTTTCTATACTGCAAAAACTGTTTTAATATTGAATCTTACATATCCATTGTTTCATTAGTAATAACTAATGCTGCTAGTAGGCAGCACTTTCTATTCTGTATCAGTTCTTGTACTGCCCTCATCACCATAATATCTGGGCATTTGACAGTAGTGAGATTAAGCAATATGGTTAACAAAAGTCACACGTGGTTCATTCTCCTTATCATTCTCTCCCCAGTGGGGAGATTTTATGTTCAGTGTAGTGTTTTGGCAGCTGTACGTTTATTTTTAAAAAGCTATGTCTTTATATAAGTGAAGACGGGGTTGAAAAAGTGCATTTTGTGCTTTTAGAGGAAGATTGCAAGGTCTGTGGTAGTTCCCACGGGAGTTTGTTCTAAATCTGGGACTAGCACCTAGAGAGCTCTGTCTCCTGCATAGACAAGCTTTAACCATGAGGTGGAAAGTTCCATTATGGTCCAAGAGTAGAGTTGTCAACCATAATCCTAATCCTTGGCCCTTTATGTGATCTTTTAGATATTCAGAGCCCAGGCCATTCAGTATCTTGAAGATAAGGACCAAGACCTTGAACTTGGCTTGATTTCTCTATGAGAGTTGATGTAGCAAGTGGAGCACAGGTTTGATGTGCTCTCAGTAGTTTGTTGCTGAGGCGGTGCATTGCCACATTTTGAATTAGTTGGCATTTCCTAAGGGCTGCTGGCTTTATATCCAGGTATATTACATTGTCATAGTACAGCTCAGAGGTGCTTTGAAAGTATATGTAACTGAGGCCAACTGGAAATGGACGGTAGGGATCTTTACTGAGTCTGCATAGAGGTCAGTGTTCATTTGATAGCAGCTTGGGCAAATGTGCATTTCTGAGCTCCAGGTATCACACCAAACTAGGACCTGAAACCTGATCCTCTTTCTTCAGTCCCACTCTTCATTCTGCATTCTGGGCAAGGACTTCTATTTAGTTATATTAAAGTGAAGTTCGTATCTCTGTCACTGTGTAACTCATTTCTTCAAGGTGCAAGAACTGTGGGGAGGAGAATGAATGATGCTGGTTTTGATTAAGAACTGCAAGATTTGGATCTTAATATCTTGTTTATGTCACAACTTTAAGTGTTAAATCAGTTCATGATTACAGTCCACCATACCATTATTACTACTCTTAGTAATCATGGCAAATCAGGTAGTTTAGGCCAGTACATGGCTGTTTTCCTGTAATTGAGCAATGCTGCTTTTATACAGAATAATGTAAATACAAAAATAAAACAGATCTAAAGATCCTGACTCTCTTCTAGTTATAGGTTAAAAATGAATGAATTAACAAAGACTAACAGAAATCAAGATTCTTAGGGCTTGTCTACACAAGGGGTTTAATCTGCAGTTTTTTGCTGCACATGAATTAACGCCCATTATCCAAGCTGTTGTAATAGCACGCATATGGAATAATGTGCCCTCTGTCAATGTGCATCATTGTGTACACATAGTGGTGCTTTGCTGCAAACTGAGTGTGGGGCATTCTTGGAAGGTATCCCATGCTCCTTGGCTTCATTGATGAATAGTGCACATTCTGCGATGTCTTTCACTGCACATTGTAAGATACATAATAGAAGCCAGGCTAGCTCAGATTTAAAAAAAAAATCCCATGATTCGTCTGCCTCCCCCACACCCAATACTTCATTAATGGCTAGGCTAGTGCCATATTTGAAATGCTGCTGGCCAGCATGGACGCAATAATGCTCCACAACATTATGCTGTCAACCTTAAATATGCAGTGGCTGCTTGGGCAGTATTCAGAGCCAGATGGAATTCGGCTTGGGATTTTGCCTGCCACACCACTGAGCAGATGATGTGACAGTAGCAGGAGATGGTCCAGAAGCAGGAGGGTCTTCAGTGGTGGTGGAACTGGGGGACAAATGAGGAAGAAGAGGACAGTGAGCACCTGATAGTAGAAGATGGATAAATGGAGCAGCTTCGCAGTGTGCAATGCCATTTCTGGGCTCGGGAAACTAGCACCCATTGATAGGAAAGGATTGTTTTTCAGACCTGGAATGATCAGCAGTGCTGAGAGAATTTCAGGATGGAGAAAGCAACCTTTCTGGAGATGTGCTGAAATACCCCCAGAGCTACAGCAGCAGTGTACCAACATACAGTGCCCCGTATCCATAGAAAAGTGGGTCACAATTGCTGTCTGGAAGCTGGCCACCCCAAATGCTATCAGTCCATACTTAACCATTTTTGCCCACAGTCATACAAATGTTTGTTGCCATGGAAAACGTATTATTGCACCAGGTTGTAAAGCTTGGTAATCCTCAGAAGTGTTGATGACTTTGCATGCCTGACATTTCCAAACTCTCTATTGAGGCACTTGATGGGACCTATGTTCTCTCTCCCTCCGCCACCTCCTGCCCCTTCGGGACTCATAATTTCTCCATGGTGCTACAAGGCCTTGTTGACCACTGTGGCAGGTTTACAGGCATGGTCTGGAAGGGTCCACAATGCTAGGGTCTTTTGGAACTCAGCTCTGTTTAAATTAATGGAGAAAGGACTGTGTGCCCCCGGGTACGCTATGGACATGAATAGTGGGAACATTACTCCAGTTATCTTATGAGACCTGCCTTATCCTCTATATTTCCCTGGTTAACAAAGCTATTTGGAGACTGCTTGGATAGAAGGAAGGAAGGAACTTTTAGCTACTGCCTTAGTAGTTGCAGAGTGACTGTGGCGTATGCATTTGGTCATTTGAAATGGAGCTGACTTTCTGTTTGTGAAATAGGTTGGAAACTGCAGAAACCTCTTCACCCTCCCCCCCACCCCAAGGATTATAGCATCATGTTCTATTTTGCACCATATTTGTGAGTATAAGGGAGAAAATCTTAGGAAGGGATGGAAGGCTGAGGTGCAGAGACTTCCTCAGTTGTTTGAGCAGCTAGCAAGGTGTCTAATACAAAATGTAGATAACTGGGGGAGTATTGTCAGGGATGCCTATTGCTCTTATTTTGAGTCTGAGCTCTGAAACTGTGCAGATGTGCATGCACACTTTTATATGCTGATGTTCCCCTCAGAATCTGCTTCCTCAATCCCAGTCTGGGTTGCTACCTCGGAATTTAGGTTGGTTTCTGTGGGGGCAGGAATTGGGCTCGCCTTCTACTTTGCCAACATCCAGGACCTAAGTCTTGAATAGATCCTGGCTTTCTGTGGAGATCTTTTCACTGGTCTCCTCATGCTCATCCTCTGAGTCTTGCTGGTCATTGCCAGGGAGAAGGTGACCAATATACTCCAAGTTGTGTGGTCATGTAGTTACATAAGCCTGTCCTGTTCCTCAAAAAATTGACAAGTTACCTGTCCCCTGCTGGATTTTTTTTCCTGTTGGCTCTAGTTTTAATGTAAGTGCTCCTGAGCTGTTTGCTCTTTAACTAGCACTCTTCAGCATCTCAGTCATGGCCCCTCATGAACATCTGCCTACCAATGTTTACCAAAAGAACTTTATTCTGGTGGCTGGCCACGAGAGCTTCCTGCACCAATGCTTCTCCTCACGTGCTGATGAGATCCAGAGTACAGTGTGGCTCCGAGCAACTCCTTGAGGCATGTTGTAGGGCTTCTGGAATATTATCACAGCTATTGTGGTAAACTGGAATCCAGGAGTGAATGGACAAAATCTGGCTGTGCACCAGCTCATAAAAGGGGGGTTGACCCTGGGGAAATCTGGTCAGCTTGACCCCAGAGCAAGGAATGGCTCACAGGAAAACAGACAGGTCAATAATGGTTGTTTACAAAGCAATGTGGGATAGTTCTTGGAAGACTGCCAAAGTAGTTCAGGACAGCATTGCATTCACATTAACATTAGACTGGACTAACTTGCTTTGCAGCAAATTTAATTCACTTTGAAAGAGGACTCTAGAATTCTCAATAAATGCGAAGTCAGTGCACTATGATGTATTGCATCATGTATACAGAAGCACATTCAAAATGGGTTAACGGGAGAAATTGTGGATTCTCTCTCTCTCTCTCTCTCTCTCTGTCATGCACACTCTAACACACACACAAACCTTAAAACTGCTAGCAGTCAGATTTCAGAGCTTCTTGGGTCATTAGTTAAAAATGTGATTATCTTTTTTAACTGCCTCAAAGGTAGTGAGGAGAAAACGGTTCTCCCTATGACTCCTAAAGGACAAACTGATTACAAGTATTTATCTATTTGTTCCTTGTTTGTTCTTCCTACCACAGCATTTTCAGACTTTAATAGGTGTCAAAGGTCAAACTCAGTTTGTCATGCAATCTAAGTGCATATATTTTGCTGTTAATTATTAAGACTACAGCTTCCTTTGAAGGATCTGAAGGTTCAATATATGTTGCATCTGACGAAGTGGGTATTCACCCATGAAAGCTCATGCTCCAAAACGTCTGTTAGTCTATAAGGTGCCACAGGATTCTTTGCTGCTTATATTTATAATGTGGCACTTGCAATATTATGACCGAGGATGCATTTTAATTTTATGCTTTTATTTTCAGCTGTTTCTAACTTTTTTTGGGTGGGAAATTACTACTTGGGATACATTTTTTCATGCTTGTCCATTCAAAGGCTATTTTTTTTTAAGTTTGTAGAAAATCTGTTCCTCTTTTGATATTAGGGTTTCTCAAACTTCATGCAGCACCCCCCCCCGACAATAAAAATTACTACATGACCCTGGGAAGGGGTGACTGAAGCCCGAGCCCCCCTACCCCAGGCCCTGCGGGGGTCTGAAGCTGAAGCTTGAGGGCTTCAGCCCTGAGCACGCAGGACTGTAATCTGAGGCCCCCCTACCAGGAATGAAGCCCTCAGGCTTTGGCTTCAGCCATGGGCAGTGAGACTTTGACCGGCCCTGGAAACCATTAAGATGGGGTCGTGACCCATTTTGGGGTCTCGACCCACAGTTTGAGAACTGCTATTCTATAACACAGAAAATATTTTTTCTTAAGAAACTTTCCAGGTGCTTATTTTGTACTCAAACCTTCACAAAATGTTTAAAAGATAAAGCTTGATGCTGATGAAATTCCCCACCATGTTGGGATTGGAGGCGCCAAGACAGATTTCTTGGTGACTTAATATCTACAAAGGATGATTCTTCTGAATTTGCTTTGTATTTCTTGACAATCATGAGAATTACCCGCAGTGGTTGTTGACTAACAGACAGCTGGTAGCACTGAATGTTTGTGTGGGGACTGGGGGCTTTGTAAATGGATATAGTACCCATGTCATAGACCAAACATTGGCTTCTACATATTGAGTCTGGTGTATATCTTTCCAATCAGGGCAAGAGAACTATTTTATGCCCCACTCTTAGAATTCAACAGAACTGGTGTTCTGCTGACTGCTTTAGGGGACAAATATCGTTTCTCTGACAGACTGCTGTGGATGGCTACAGTGATCCCTGTATTTACCAGTCAATGGAATGGTCCTTAAATGGTATTCCCCTGGCTTCATTCTTACAGTTCATCTGCGTTTACTGAAGGTTGGAAGGAAAATGGCCAACGTGCTCGTTGTAGAAATCTTGTGCCAAATTTGATTGATTACATAATTTTTTAAAAAATTTTTATACACTGACTGTGTGGGAGCAAAAAAGTTTGCCTTCACTAAAGAAATTCACATGTGCTAACATGAACATAAATGAAGGGCAGGCAAATGATGGAACTGGAGTAGGAGGTGGTTGGTAACTTGTTGGCATATGATCTCCTCTTTCCAGAGACATACCACCTCAATTCTCCAGCCAATAAGATTTGTTTGTTTTTTGATCTCCATCTAATTATTCTGAGTAGTTTGGCCAGTTGCAGATCCATTAGCCATGATCTTCCAAAGCGTGCTTGTTTGAAGGTCATTGATATGTTGTAGATAGGACCTTTAATTTATTTTCTGTTAATTGTAAAATGCATTAAGGAAATAGTATAACTCTTACAATATTTCCTGATGCATGGCTATAGTACCACTTATTGTGCACATGCATAAAGTGATCGTGAGTCCTTGAAAACCAGGAATGTCCCCAATTTAGGCTCTGTCTATGTCTAGCTATCTTACAGAACAAGTGTTTTATCACTTGTGTTTACAACCTACTGCAGATTGGTCACCTGGGTGAGTGCTATTGACAGCAGTGCCTCAAGGACCGATGTAGCATCCCCCGTGCCTGTAAACATGTTGACAACTTGGAATTTCAGGAGCTCCCATTGAGCCCCTGGTCCCAAATGACTTCTGAAGCCAGCCTTCCTCTCATGTAAATCTAAGTCAATAGGGAGTCAGACTCATTCTGGTTCTGGGCATTGCTGTTAATGGCAACTCAACCGCACAGCTGCTATATATGGTCAACTGCTTGCTGACTTTGAGCTAGGATCTGTACTTTCACCATCTTCCCTGCATCAGAGGTGAGCAGGAGAGTGACAGGGAGCAAAGGGGAGCCAATTTCTGAGTGGGGCAAATTAGGAAATTAAAAGTGATGTGATTTGAGTGGCTTGGAGATTGAGAGATAGGGAGTGTAGAGAAATAGACTGGGGAGAGGAGGGAAGAGCTCAGGAGAAAAGTGTGAAAAAGGAGAACCTCCCTCCCAAACAAAGATTTTGAAAATTTAAGATTGCAAAATCTAGAAGGATGAGAATAGAAGAAACTAAAGTGAGAAAAAGAAAGTGATATCATGCATTGCAATCTACATCCCTACAATCCAATCTCTTCTGACAGGTGTCTCTCACTTTCACTTTGGAAATATTATCCTACACATGTATATTTTCTTCTAGGGTTGGATAGCTTTTCTGGGTAAATAAAGGAATATAATTTTGCATGCTAGAGAATCACTGGCAGGTTTAATGAGGTGATTTAGTTTTGAAATTGAAAAAACTTATTTATATTTGAATTAAAGTACAGTTTATGAATCTCAATGACTGCACTTTTTTTGTATTTTTCTTTGTAAGTATAATTAACTTAGTCAGACATATTGGACAGACTGGTACATTCTACTTCCTGCCCAGCACATACATTTGCTAACAAGCAGTTGGTTTTAGTCACCTAAATGTTACCATACAACCAACTTATAACCCTGAATGCATCAGGGAAAATAGCTTCAGTTTTGTTTAATCTGGTTCTGTGTAATGTTGGAAATCTGGAAAACATGAAAAGTCTTGTGGCAAAATGTCAGACTATTTTTTTAGTTTGTTTTTCAGCAGACTGAAGAGTATGATACCAAATGCAGCACACCCTTATCAGTGTTTTAATCAGAAGCAAATGAAGAGAGAAACTCAAAGAGCTGGTAGGTAAGGTCCCATGGGAAGAAAATCTGCGATAAAGGAATTCAGAAGTGCTAGACACAACTGGAAACCATCCCAATGTGAAGGAAAGATAGGAAGAATAGTGAGGTCAGTATAGCTTCATTAAGAGCTCTTTAATTACCTGAAATTCAGAAAGGAATCCTCCAAAAAGTGCAAACATGGACAGCTTTCTAAGGAGGAGTACAAAAAAAATCACATGCATGTAGGGAGAAAATCAAAAAGGCTAAGGCACAAAATGAGTTGCATCTAGCAAGGGACGTAAGTCAAGACAAGGTTTATAAATACGTTAGGAGCAACAGAAAGACTAAGGAAAGTGTAGGAGAGCTGATAATTGATGGTATCAAGAAGACTGAGGTTTTTAATGCCTATTTTGCTTTAGTCTTCATTAAAAGGGTTTAATGGTGACCAGATAGTACAATTAATATTAACAACAAGAGGTAATGAACTCAAACCAACATAGGGAAAGACTATTTAGATAAGTTAGATGTATTCAGATCAGCAGGGCTGATTAAATTCATAGTAGGGTGTTGAAGGAACTAGCTGAAGCAATGTTGGAATCTTCAGCAAAGATCTTTGAGAACTCATGGCGGATGAGTGGGGTCCCTGATGCCTGGAGAAGGGGAAACATAGTACCCATCTTTTTTAAAAGGGGAACAAAGAGGACCCCAGGAAATATAGACCAGTCAGCTAACATTAATACCTGGAAAGATACTGGAACAAATTACTAAACAATTAATTTGTGAGCATCTAGAGGATAATGTTATAAGGGATTGCCAGCATGGATTTGTCAAGAAAAAATCATGCCAAACCAACCTAATTACCTTCTTTGTCAAGGTTACTGACCTAGTTGCAGGTAGGGAGGAAGAAAGAGCAGTAGATTTGATGTATCTTGATTTTTAGGAAGGCTTTTGACATAGTCCCATGTGACATTCTCATAAGCAAACTTGGGAAGTGTGGTCTAGGTGAAATTACTATAAGGTAGATGCACAGCTAGTTGAAAGATGATACTCAAAGAATAGCTATCTGTGGTTCACTGTCAAACTGGGAGGACTTATCTAGTGGAGTCCCACAGGGGTCTGTCCTGGGTCTGGTACTTCTTAATGTTGGATAGTGGAGTGGGAGGGGTTGCAGGCACTTTGAAGGACAGGATTCAAATTCAAAATGACATTGACAAATCAGAAAATTGGTCTGAAATCAAAAAGATGAAATTCAATAGAGAGAAGTGCAAAGTTTGCAATTCAGAAGGAAAAATCAAATGCACAACTACAAAATGGCAAGTAACTGGCTAGGCAGTAGTATTGCTGAAAAGGATCTGGGGCTATAGTGGATCACAACTTGAATATGAGTCAACAATGTGATGCAGTTGCAAAATATCATTCTGGAGTGTATTAACAGGAGTGTTCTATTTAAGGCATAGAAGGTGAATCTCCTGCTCTGCTTGGCACTGGTGAGGTCTCAGCTGGAGTACTGTGTCCAGTTCTGGGCATCATACTTCAAGAAAGATTAATGTGGATAAATGTAAAGTAATGCACATTGAAAAAATAACCCCAACTATACATACAATATGATGGGGGCTAATTTAGCTGCAACTAATCAGAAAAGAGATCTTGGAGTCATTGTGGATAGTTCTCTGAAGACATTCACGCAGTGTGCAGCGACAGTCGAAGAAGCAAACAAGATGTTAGGAATCATTAAAAAAGGGATAGAGAATAAGATGGAGACTACCTTATTGCCCTTACATAAATCCATGGAGACTGTTGAGAGTGAGCAGGCTCCAGCAGGAAGACCTGAGACATGGGGTTTCCCTATTGAGAATACAGGCAGGAAAAGCCTGGGAGTGACCCAAGAAGAGGGTAAAACTGGAGAACTGTATTTTGGAACTTGGAGTTTTGTTTTATTTTGGAGCTTTATTTATGTGAATAAGTCATACCCCTGAGAAGAGGTGGTGAATGAACTGAAAAGCCTGTGCGGAGTTTAAGGATCCCTTTGAGGGAGAAATTGTTAGCAGGGCACTGCAGAGGCACCCCTGACCCTGATGGGGTGCATAGGAGGTGGCAGACCACACTAGAGTCACCTAGATAAAGAACTTTGTCTCTAGGAAGGTCAGGGGAAAGGAGAGCAAGTTGTGATTGTCAGAATATGGTCTGCCAACCAACCTACTGAACAGTATTAGAACTGACCTTGGAAGAAGCTGCTTGCTCTTAGAGGTTTGAGATAATGTTTAAAAAGGGTGAAGGCAAGGGTAAAATGGAAAAATACACTAAATTCTCAACAGTAGAATTAATGTGAAGCTGACATTTATGATACAGCATGGCCAGAGGGCGGCAGGAGAGGGTTAGAAGGGAAGAAAGTTTGTAAGGGGAAGAAAGTTTGCTATAGATTAATTAGAGCACCTGAAGCCAGTCACATGATAAAAACCCCTGCTTCAATCAGACAGTGTGGGAGTTGGAGCAGAGAACAGTTTGAAGGAGTTGGAGCAGAGAGGAATTGGTGCTGGAGCAGAGAATAATTTGAAGGGAAGCAGAGGACAGTTTGGTGAGCTAAGTGCTGCGGTGAGCTAAGAAGCCCAAGACCCTAGGTAAAGGGGCCCCTGGCTTGTATAGAGGGAGGGCAGGAAGTCCCCCACAAGCTGAAGGGCAGGAAAGGGAAGTAGCCCAGAGGAAGGAAGTGTCAGTTCAAGTGGTTTACCACTATCCTCAGGGCCCCTGGGCTGGGACCTGGAGCAGAGGGCGGGCGCAGGTCCCGCCCTCTCCACTCCCCTACTCTAGGACACTAGTGGGGCAGTTAACATTCCGCTGCAGGGGCAAGAAATGGTGCCCTGAACCCTCCCCAAAGAAGAGAGAGCGCGAGATCCATCAAAATAGTGCCGGTAATGTGCCACACATTGTTGACACACATTCCATAGTAAAGACATGAGATTTACACTTTATATCAGCATTCAGTAGATAAATATGAAATCCCTGAGAATTCATCATAAGGCAAGAGAATGTTTCTGAAACAGGGGCGGCTCTAGACATTTCGCCGCCCCAAGCACGGCGGCATGCCGCGGGGAGCGCTCTGCCAGTCGCTGGTCCCGCGGCTCCAGTGGACCTCCCGCACATCTGCGGGAGGTCCACTGGAGCCCTGCCTGCAGCCCTCCCGGCGACTGGCAGAGCGCCCCCCGCGACATGCCACCCCAAGCACGCACTTGGCTTGCTGGGGCCTGGAGCCGCCCTTGTTCTGAAACATTATTTTTGCTGGCATATTAACCTCAATTTGCAGTTGCAAAGCTAGCCAACTATTCCTTGTCTTTTTTTTATTAGTATTAAGTTCGACAAAATGTATGTAAAGTACTTAGAGTGCTACCACTAATTCTTTTGAATCCTACACCTCTAATTTTATTTAAATTTATTCCTTAATTGTTGTTGCCTAAAATATTACTGACCTGGTTCTTTTTTGAGTAATGTCCTTATGAGGTGTTCCATTTCAGCTGTGTTGTGTTCAGCTGAATTTAAGGGGAATGTGTACCCCAAAATGTAATCAAGCCAATTGCAATTATATTGTGTGCATTCAGCCACCATAAATTAATAAAATAAAACACCACATAGTTAAAGGTTAATTAAAAAGTAGACTTCTAAAGGCAAGATTAAACTAGCTGGCAGTTTCTGATAATCAAAATAATTAAAACTAAAAAAAAAAAAAGTAAATAAACCTTTAGTCTAAGTGCCTCTATTTTAAAAAATTAAAGTAGTAATACTCCAATAGGGGTCATTAGCAGCTAGTTCTTTATCACTTTTATAAAACACATAGTTATACAGTGTATTTTAAAGCAGTCCTCTGAAGTCAGCTTCAAAGATGTTTTTTCTAACACCTTTTCTCCCCAGTGGGTGAGCAACTGGCCACTGCATACCTTCTGTTAATTACTCAGTACTGTTCCACTCTGGGAATGTTAAATATCTGAAATGCTCTAAACATCCTTGAGGAGGCTCCTCTCTACCAAGTGTAATATCTGTTGCTCCTTCCACCCTTGTCTGAGCAGGACAAGAGCTCCAACTGAGAAAATACCTCATGGAGAAAGTCATGAGACCCCTGTCAGATCCAGGCCAGAGAGACACTCCTGTAGTCTGGCTGCAGGCCTCATGCAGTGCACCTCTGAGTATAAGCTTGGAAACAGAGGCTGGAGCAGATAAATCTGAACACCTGTTGTTTTGGGCTTCTCAGGAAAGTAAGAGGTGCTTTCAAAGGAATAAAAATAGATCCCCCTCTAAGTCTGCTTCCAGGAGAAGGGATCCTTCTCTGACTCTTTCTGAGTTGGGTGAGTCTTCACATGCAGGACACAAGGACTTAAATCTGCCTAAGCCTCCTAGCCATGAAGGGAAAATGCCCAGGAACAAGGCTCCAGTGGTACCAACACCTTTGCTGACCGTGACCTTTAGCAAGACAAAGGACTGACATCCACTTGGGCCAACCAAAAGATCCAGTTGAGAGACTGTCTCCCAGAAGATATTGGCCTGTCCCAATAAGGATCCACTGACCACTATGTCTGTGGTGATACCTAATCTGGTGGAACTGACAACTGGGATTCCTCCTACTCCAGGAGGGACTGAGACACATACTACCCTGGAGGATATTCCCCCCCACCATCCGGATCCAGTTCTGAGCGACGTTTTAAGAGGGTGCCACCTTAAGGAGAAGGAGTTACTTCCCTACTCCTTCCATGAGCTGGAGCTTCCTTCCACTGGCACTGATGGTACTGCAGATGGAGACAGATCTGGCCTCCTCATCAGCTGAATCTGATGTCCAGGACAAACCATCATCTCCCAGGGAGTTTAGCGCAGAAAAGGCTTCCAGTGTTTCTTGGACCTATTGTTTGACAAAGCTGGGTACCTTCCAAGGGATTGCTGGTATCCAGTGCCTTGGAGAGCCTTCCCCCCACAGCCTTTTGGGCTGTATTCTGACCCTGTTGGGGTCTATGGGATCGTTATACATGATATCAGGGATCTGCACTTTACCAGAGAGTCACATTGTCCCTCTCCTTCTAGACAACAGCAGGAACTGACAGTTGCAGTTCGCAGGCATACAGGGAAGATGATGAGACAGATCCATTAGTACTGGCAGTACCAACAGGTGTATCATCTTCCTCACCCATTGAGCCAGTTGCCCATCTTAATCATTCTGACCAAATGACTATAGGCAATATTAAAAACTATTGCAGAGAGTAGTGGCAGAACTTCAGTTCTCATTAGAAGAAGTTCACGTTATGGAGTACAAGCTCTTGGATATGCTGCAGCCCATGTGCCCTAGTCAGGTAGCTCTCCTGGTGAATGAGGTCATTGTGGAACCAGCCAGAGTGGTCTAGCATGCATCAGAAATGTGCTTCTATCCCTAAAATATCTGAGAAACATTACTTTGTGCCTGTGAAAGGGAATTTTGGTTCATCACCCTACCCCCAACTCCCTAGTAGTACAAGCAGCTATGGAAAGATCCAGACAGCAATACTCTAAAAACTCCCTTGTGGGCAAGGGAGGGACCTTGACCTTTGAGGAGAAAGGTATTCATATCCACCAACCTCCATATCAGAACCTCTAAGTACCAAGCCCTGTGAGTGAAGTACGATTTTATGAACTACTCCAAGTTCCTGGAGTTCAGAGACAAACTCCCCCAAGAGGACAGGGACCAATTCCAAGCCTCTGAGGAGGGTAGACTCATGACTAAAACCTCATTGCAAGTCACAATGGATGCAACTGATCTCGCATCAAGAGCTATAGTGACTGCCTTAGTAATGCATCAAAAGTCATGGCTTCACTCTTCAGAGTTCCCTAGAGAGGTTCAGAATGCCATTGAGGAATTGCCCTTTGATGAAACCAGTCTCTTTAAGAAGAAAACAACTGAGTCTTTGCTCTTGTTAAGACTCCAGGACAGCCCTCTGGTCTTTGGACATTTATTTCCTGGCCCCGAAGAGGAAGCATCTTAAACAGGTTGTAGAAGAGGACTTGGCTTATACACCTTTTTACCACCACTGACCATATGAACTGCCATGCAAGCATCAGAGTGTGCAGCACCCAAGGTTTGCAGCCCCATCTGCTTTGTCAATAGGCACCCAACCTCCTCTAGTTAAAGGTTACTTTTGATGGGACTCTTCAGAGTTGTGACCTTACAATGATGCCCTTATCAAAGCTCTCTGCTTTGGTAGCTGCTTAGCATACTTTGCCCATAACTGGAGGACTGTATCAACCCCAGTGGTTACTAGCTATCCTCCATCTTGGCTACACTGTCCAGTTTCTTTCCTCACCTCCTTGAAAACACCATTCCCAGACCCTCCTCACGGACCATTCTCATGAGGAGATCCTCTGACAGGAGGCTGAGCTTTCTCCTTGAACAAGGAGCTATAGAGTAAGTGCCACCTCAGCATCAAGGGAAAAGGTTTTATTCAACTATTTCATATTTCCCAAGAAAAAGAGATGAAGGAGGCCCATTCTCAGCTTACATCAGGTAAATATTTGTATGCATAAATTAAAATTCCTCATGGATACACAGGCATCAATAATTCCTTCCTTGGAAAAAGACACATGGCTTGCAGTTCTTGACATGAAAAATGTTTACTTTCATATGGATACTTACCCATCTCAGAGAAGGTTCCTCAGGTTTGGGGTGGGAGAGGAACACTACCAGTTCAGGGTACTCCCATTCAGTTTGGCAATAGCACCTGCACTCTTTACAAAGGCCTTCTTGATGATGGCAGCACAGATGAGACAAAATGGCTACACAATCGATCTTTCCATATTTGTACAACTGACTTCTAACAGACGCATCCCCATCTGGACATTCAGTTGGCAACCTTGTCTCTGCTCCATCTTCCAGCATCGTTAGGAATCTGTGTAACCATGGAAAAGTCTACAGTAACTCCTCACTTAACATCGTCCCGATTAACATTGTTTTGTTGTTGCATCACTGATCTATTAGAGAAAATGCTCATTTAAAGTTGCACAGTGCTCCCTTGTAATGTTTTGGCAGTTGCTTGCTTTGTCCACTGCTTGCAGAAAGAGGAGGCTGTTGGAGCTAGCTGGTGCGGGGCTTGGAACCAGGATGGGTTGGCAGCCCCCCATCAGCTCCACCAAGTTCCATGTGCGGCAGCTGCCCAGCAGGCTATCAGTTGCCGGGCACTTCAGTTGTCCCTCCTTCCCTCTCTCCCAGGAGCCTCCTGCTTGTGATGGTGTCACACTCTCCCCCGCACCCCTGCTCCTGTACCCCATCTCCACAGAGAGGGGGAGGGGTCAGGATGGAGGGAGCTTGCTGGCAGCAGCTGCTGTCTCAACTTGCTGATCTACTTTAAAAAGGCAGTGTACTTAGTGGGGTGTGTCTCTCTCACATGCTCCCTCCCGCAACCCCCTTGGCACTTGGGAAAGTGGAGGGAGTGGTGCACTCTAGTGGGATAGCATGGGCTCATCACATTCAGTACTTGCAGGGAATGTTTGCAGCCACTGCCATGCATCTGTTGTGTCTCTTCCCTCCATTCTTATTGCCTTGTAGTATGTGAGGCTACGTTAACAACAAAAACAATGAGGACTCCTCGTTTTTGTGGATACAGACTAACACTGCTACCTCTCTGATACTTAGTACATTAACAACAATGTGTTAACCCTTAAGGGCTCAGCCAAGTGCTAGTTCATCATTTAGCAGCAAGACATTCCCTGGGAAATATCCCACCCTCTGACTCTTCCACCTCAACCAAGCTTCACAATCATCATTGCTGTGTACAGTATTAAATAGTTTGTTTAAAAGTTTGTGTGTGTGTGTGTGTGTGTGTGTCAGACTGCTTGTGGCATAGATTCTGTCTGCAAGGAGGTAGCCTTTTGCTGCAGACAAGTTCAGGGTCATGCCCATGTGTAGGACTCGGAGTAACTCCTCGCTTAACGTTGTAGTTATATTCCTGAAAAAATGCTATTTTAAGCAAGGCAGTGTTAAGCAAATCTAATTTCCCCATAAGAATTCATGTAAATATGTAAATATATATTAGTCTTTTGTCTGGCGGAAAAAAATTTCCACCAGACAATGTTTGAATGTTGGAAGAGGAAAACAAAAATAGTTGACATGAATATTTTTTATCTCTTTGCTGTTTGAACTCTCATAGGACCAGTGCCAGTAAACTGAAGCCAGAGATCCCCAGGGCTCATCCCCTGGGTCTGTCCTGAAAGACACTTTGAATTGATAGATCACTACAACTCTGCCACTCTTAGGAATTAGATAGTAACTCATTTGTGTGGGTCTGTTTGCTTGTTTTAACCTGTAGATAACTCCCCCCCCTAGTTTATTACAGGATTGGGTACAGGTGTTGTCTTTGGTCTAAGATTTAGGGTGCCAATTGATCTGAGGTAAGTGGCTGGTCTTTTCACTGGAAGCAACCTGAACATTTTGTGATTTTTTTGGTGTAAGTGACCATTTATCATTAAGTCCAGCTTGCCTGGTGGCACGATAGACTGGAGAGTCTCTAAGGGGACTGTCTATGACTCCGTGGTAAGACTGATATAGTGATCCAGGATTCATATTTGTTACAGGCTTGGTGAAATCTACTTATAGAACATACCACCAGTTTGAGGTGCCTATCCTAAGGTAGACACTCCTGGTTGTGAGCCACTTCAGACAGTGTGACATACACTACTTGTAGGATTTTCCGGTCTCAAGCACAGGGTACACGCACGTACCCTATGTGTGAAATACAGGTAAGGGCCGTAGATCTTAACTTCCATTTGCTCTTTTCTGCTGGGAGGATTCTGCAAGCAGGGAACTGAAGGCTACATCCCAGGAGTTCTGCCCCCCCTGCTGGACAGTGCCCCCTTCAGCATGGCCCTTGCCGGATAGTGCCTGGGAAGGGAAGTAGCTGCAGTGAAGTTTCAGGGTCAGGAGGTGTGTGAGTCTGGCAGGGAGGCTAGCACTTCTGAGTGCAGACTTATGCTCTCCTTCCAACCCTGGCCCTTCAGCATGTTCCCATTCATTTCCCCTGTGCAGGGGGAAGTGAGTGAGACAGGTGAGCTGGGTCCCAGTAGCTGAGACCTTCTAATCTCTGCAGGGAGCATAATGGTTCCTTGACTGCCACATGGTGAATACTTCTCCTCCCCTTGTGGGTTCTTGGCACCCTTTCTTCTCTCCACCCAAACCTGGACCCTCTGGGTACCTGGCACCCCTCTCACTCCTATGAGAGGAGGTGCTCATGAAACATGAATCTCTGAAGGGGTGCTCAGCAAAGTTTTTTGCAACCTGTCCTTCATGATGCTCAGCAGGTTACTTAAGCCAGAGTAATTTAGAAGTTTGTCAGGTGGCCACTGATTGTATGTTCCTCATTTTTTGGGTCTGATCTGAGACCGTGGGACCTGATACTCTGGAGTTCTAAGCACTGATAACTGAAATTAACTTTAATGGGAGTTGTGGCTGATCAGCCTCTCTAAGGGAATGTGCTCTGGATAACGATTACAGGATTGGGAATCATGAGGTCCTGAGTTTTAATCTCTCTGCCATTCATTATTTGGCCTGGGGCCTCTCTCTTTAGGTCAGTTTCCTCCTTTGTAAAATGGAGCTGGTACTCTTATCTCACAGTATGAGTAAATTAATTGTGAAGCACTTAGATACTTTGGTGATGAGTGCTCTGGAAAAGAACATGATGAAATGAATAATTCTGTGTTCATTCATGTGCAAAGAGGCAGAATTAAGGTTACATAGGCAACCTGAATTCTGGTATTTGCAAACTCGAGTGCTTGATTTTTTTGCCTCCTAAACAATTTTCTATTAATGTAATTGGGTCTTTCGTTTATATTATAAATGAGTATGGCAGGAGAGGAAAAGGACAATATTTCTGTTCTCATCAGTTACTTAACAGGTCTTGTGTGTATCTTGATGATCATCTTTGAGTGATTGTTCATGTCCATTCCAACCAGGTGTGTGCACGCTGTGTGCACGCCACCCGGAAGATTTTTCCCTTAGCAGTGTCTGTAGGGTCGGCCTGGGTGCCCCCTGGAGTCATGCCTTTGTGGCACCCAATATAGGGCCCTGCCGACCCTCCACCTCCTCAGTTCCTTCTTAGTGCCAATGACTGCTAGCTGGAACATCGCTTGCTCCTGTAGCAAACGCTTTAGTGGTGTCTTACAGCACATCGTGTATATCTTTTTTCTTAGTTAATAGTTGGTTCTTAGTAGTAGTAGTTAGTTTGTTTGGGGGTTTTCCCTCAACAACATTTCCCCTTCTGGGGTATGCCTGGGTCTCCAGGGTTTATGCTCTGTGAGGATTGCAGCAAGTTTACGCCTAAGAGTGACCCTCACTCTTCCTACCTGCAGTGCCTCTGAGAGAGTCACCAGAAAGAGAAGTGCCATATCTGTAAGAGTTTCCATACCAGAACCCTCAAAGACCAGGAACAGACTTAAATTGCTGTTGATGGAGGTGGCGTTACAGCCACACACTGACCTGGGTGCCGCTGAACCAGCGCCAAGTACATCCTCATCAGTGTGCAGTGCTCTGAACATAAGAACGGCCATATTGGGTCAGACCAAAGGTCCATCTAGCCCAGTATCTGTCTACCGCAAGTGGCCAATGCCAGTGCCCCAGAGGGAGTGAAGCTAACAGGCAATGATCAAGTGATCTCTCCCTGCCATCCATCTCCAACCTCTGATGAACAGGCTAGGACACCATTCTTTACCCTTCCTGGCTAATAGCATTTATAGACTTAGCCACCATGATTTATCCAGTCCCTTTAAACATGTTATAGTCCCAGCCTTCACAACCTCCTCAGGTAAGAGTTCCACAAGTTGACTGTGTGCGTGTGAAGAAGAACTTCCTTTATGGTTTTAAACCTGCTGCTATTAATTTCATTGGTGACCCTAGTCTTATATTATGGGAATAAGTAAATACTTTTCCTTATCCACTTTCTCCACATCACTCATTGATTTTATACCTCTTCATATCCCCTTAGTCTCTTCTTTCCAAGTGAAGAGACCAGCCTCTTTAATCTTTCCTCATATGGGACCCTCTCCAAACCCTAATCATTTTAGTTGCTTTTCTGAACCTTCTCTAGTGCTAGAATATCTTTTGGGTGAGAGACCACATCTGTACACTATTCGAGATGTGGGCGTACCATGATTGTATAAGTAATAATATATTCTCAGTCTTATTCTCTGTCTCCTTTTTAATGATTCCTAACATCCTCTTTGCTTTTTGACTGCCTCTAACAGCACGTGGACATCTTCAGAGAACTATCCACGATGACACCAAGATCTTTTCCTGACTCTAGCTAAATTAGCCCCCATCATTTGTTGTATAGTGGGGTTATTTTTTCCAGTGTCATTACATATCCACATTAATTTTTGGCCATTTAATTGCCCAGTCACTTAGTTCTGTGAGATCTTTTGAAGTTCTTCACAATCTGCTTTGGTCTTAACTATCTTGTAGTTTAGTATCATCTGCAAACTTTGCCACCTCACTGTTACCCCTTCTCCAGATCATTTATGAATAAATTGAATAGGATTGGTCTAGGACTGACCTTGGAACACCACAGTTACCCTCTCCATTCTAGAATTACCATTAATTCCTACCCTTGTTCCCTTTGTTCTTTTAGCCAGTTCTCAATCCATGAAAGGACCTTTCCTTTTATCCCATGACAGCTTAATTTACGTAAGAGCCTTGTGAGGGACCTTGTCAAAGGCTTCTGGAAATCTAAGTCAGTATGTCACGGATCCCCTTGTCCAATTTTGTTGCCCTTCAAGAACTCCTAATAGTTGTAGACATATTTCCCTTACAGAAACCATGTTGACTATTGCTCAACAGTTTTTCTATATGTCTGACATTTATTCGAACTATTGTTCGACTAAATTGCCCGGTACCGATGTTAGACATACCAGTCTGTAATTGCCGGATCACTTCTAGAGCCCTTTTTAAATTAGTGTTTACATTAGCTAACTTCCAGTCACTGGTACGAAGCTGATTTAAAGGATAGGTACAAACCTTAGTTAATAGTTCCGCCAACTTGAATAATTTGAGTTCTTTCAGAACCTTGGGTGTAATGCCATCGCTGGTACCCGTGATTGTTAATGTTGAGTTATCAAATTATATCCGAAACCTCCTCCAGTGACGCGTTCACTCTGTGGACAGTTCAGATGTGTCACCTACAAAAGCCAGTTCAGGTTTGAGATTGCGCGCTGAACCTCAGCCATGAAGACTGAAGCAAAGAGACCCATTTAGTTTTCTCCACAATGACTTTATCGTCTTTATAAGTCGCTACCTTTGCGATTTGATGTCAAGGGCCCCACGTTGTTTAGCAGGCCTTTCCTGCTTCTGATTACTCTTAAAAAACATTTTGTTATTACCTGGTGGAGTTTTGGCTAGCCTCTTGCGAAACTCCTCTTGGCTTTTCTTATACACGTCTTTGCACTTAAGCTGGATGTTTGTGCTCCTTCTATTGCCTCACTAGGATTGGACTTCCACTTTTTAAAGAAGTCTTTTCACTCTCGCTGCTTCCTTTACATGTTTGTTAAGGCCCACGGTGCTCTTTTTTAGTCTCTTTGAAACTGTGTTTCTTAATATTGAGTATACATTGAAGTTGGGCCTCTCATATGGTGTCTTAAAAAAGGCCCATGCCATAGCAGGGGTTTCACTTTAGTCACGTACCTTTTAACTTTTGTTACACTACCGTCCCCTCATTGTTGTATAGTTCTCTCCTTTGAATGCTAAATGCCACAGTGTTGGGCTGTTGGTTCTTCCCGCCACAGGGATGTTGAATGTTGTTGTTATTATGGTCATATTTCCAGAGCGGTCCTCTATAGTTACTCTGGACTAGCTCCTGCGCCACTTCAAGGTTAAATCTAGAGTTGCCTCATCCCTTGTAGGTTCCCATACCAGCTGCTCCATTACAGCAGTCATTTAAGTATCGAGAAATTTCATCTCTGCATTTGCGTCCTGAAGTGAAATTTCCCCAGTCAATATGGGGATAATTGTAACTCCCCCACTATTATTGGGTTCTTAATTTTGATAGCCTCTCATTTTCCCTTAGCATTTCATCATCACTATTACTGTCCTGATCAGGTGGTCGATAATAGATCCCTAATGTTATATTTTTATTAGAGCATGAAATTTCTATCCATAGTGATTCTATGGCGCCGACGGTGCCTGAACCAGCACCAACCAAGGACTGTGAGGCCCACAGCTCAGGCCATAAGAAGTCAGCCTCAGTGCGGCACTGCTCTCAATCCCTGGTGCTGGTAAAGAAGAAGAGGCCGGAGAGGGGTCAGTCCCCTCAATCGAAACCCAAGGGGTCAGCGGCATCCACAAGTGCGTAGGGTCAGACTGCCTTTTCTCTGCAGCCTTCCAGGGTATTGTCGACTCCTGCCCTGGCTGGGGTCCAGTCAAGTCTGAACCGCCCTCGATCTCCAGATCACCAAGGCGACCGCTTGCAGCTACCATCAACGCCAGAGGCGTTTGAGGCGGCCTGGGACCTGATGCGCCTCCCTGTACCATTTCCCTTCAGAGGACAGACAAGTCGCCGATGACTGCGCGCCCCTCTTCAATCTAGGGGCAAACCAGCGAGGGTGGCCCGCCGCTTTCAATCCCCGGCACGGCCCGCGCAGACAGAGGAGCAGCACCAATCCTTGGTGTCGTAGCACCACTCACCAGTGACCCGGGGTACTGCTCCTCCGCGGTCCTCCTACTCAGAGACCTCAGAGGCGGACTCTTAGCCCTCCAACAGATCGAGGAGCAGGAGGTTCAGCTCACGCCAGAGCCACCAACCCTACCTGGCACTGTGGCCACAGCAGTGGCAGCCACCTGCCCAGTGGCCCTTTTGGACACCCTGGCCTTACCTTCAGGGTCAGGCCCATGGTCCAAGATCCCAGACGGCGTCAGTGTCTTCGGCATCCTTCGTACCAGAGACAGTGCCAGCAGCACCATCGTCTGAAGTGATGACCCTGCTGGTACAACCAGCTCCAGTGTTGATCCTCCAGGCAGCGGCACCACTGAGGGCTCCAGCTACAGCCCCGCCAGCACTGTCAAGCTCGGCACCACCGGATCTACCGACCCCGGCACTGGCTGCGGTGCCGAATCTTTCACCGGCACTGCAGCCTCTTGAGTACTGGGTGCTGAGGAACCCGAAAGGTGCTGAGGGTAGTGAGCAAGGTCCACTGCCGGTCTTCTCATCCTCATCCTCGCTCGATGAAGCAGTCTTCGGGACATCGGTGGTCCCAGCTCTCAAGGATAATTGAGTTCTCCAGCAGCTCGTGTGACAGGCTGCCCAAAGCCTGGGGATACAGGCAGAGGAGGTGGCAGAGGAGTCAGACCCTGTTGTGGACATCCTCACTCCCTCTGGTCCATCGAGGAGTTGCCCTGCCTGGGTGCCAGTAGCGGACACATTGAAATGTGTGGCAGACCCCTGCTTTTCTGGTCCCTACGGCCAAAAGAACCGAAAGGCTCTATTTTGTACCATCTAAGGAGTATGAACACCTTTATATACACCCTCCCCCAGACTCTTTGGTGTGACCAGTCAAAGGGAGTGCCAGGATTTCCATGGCTTCACCCCTAAAAATAGGGAGGTGAACAGACGGGACCTGTTTGGCAGGAAGGCCTATTCGATAGGGGGCCTGCAACTCTGCATAACTAACCAGCAGGCCATCATAAGCTGCCATGCTCGGTGATGGCTAACTTTGCAGCGCTCCTGCCACAAGACTCTCGTGTGGAGTTCTCTGCACTGGTAGAGGAAGGCAAGTTGGTCTCCCAGGCTCTCTGCAAGTGGTTTTAGATGCATCCTCATGCACTCTGGTCATGGGGATGGTGATGAGGTGGGGTTCCTGGCTGCATTTTCTTGGATTAGGGGAAATTGTTGTTTTATATAAAAGAAAATGTTTGCCAAATGGAATATTACACAGTGATATAAGATTGCTTAATTTGTACCAGGGTTTGCAGGGGCTGAGCACCGTCATGTCCTAAGCTTGGAAATTCATACCCCCGCACCTCTGGGCTTGCTGTATCAGTTACGAATGTAAAATAAATTGCTTGAGCCCCGGCATCGCTTTCTTTATTCAGTGCTTAATTTGTAATGAGTCTCCACAGATCTTATTTATTTACCTGTTCGTTTATAATTTTTCGCTGTCTCTGCGAGCACTTGCTCTTTATCACAGGACTTCTTTTTTGTTTTTGTTTTATTTTGTTTCAGAATAACAGAATCCCCAAACAAAGTGAGACACAACTACTGAGTGAGTACAAGGGAATCTGGGCCTGGTCTATGTACAAATTTTGTACTAGTATACCTACTTTAATTAGGAATGTGTTTATTTTGGTTTTTAAAAAAAAGTTATACCAATACAACCTCTTAGGCTGCCACTTTCAGCGCTGAAACTTCAGTCATTCACGAGTGTAAAAAACCACTCCCCTGAGCGACAAAAGTTTTAGCAGTGAAAAGCCCCAGTTCCCAGTGATAAAGCTATCACCCCTCATTTGGGGTGGTTATTTTTTATTGTTAGCAGAGCTCGCCCCCAGCGATAAAGCGTGATTACATGGCTCACGTTACAGTATGGCTGTGGCAGTGCTGTGATGTGGCAGTGTAGTCACGCTTTATAGCCAGGGGACAGCTCTCCTGGCCATAAAAAAAATAACCACCCCGAACAAGCGGTGGTAGCTTTATCACCGGGAACAAAGCTCTGTCCGTACTGGCACTTTTCAGCGCTAAAACTTTTGTTGCTGTGGGGGTGTTTTTTCACACCCGTGAATGACTGACTAAAGTTTTAGTGCTGAAAGTGGCAGTGTAGACACAGATAGCATAAGCACTTTATACCAGTATAATTGCATCAACACTAAGGAGTTGTTCTGGTATAACTGTACCAGAACAGTTAAAGTGGTACAAGGGGTGTGTGTGTGTGATGGCTGATGAAAACATCCACATTAACTTTAGGATTGCATTTAAAACAAACCAAACCAAAAAAACCTTCCAAACATTTGGAACGGAATGAACCCTCTCCTGCTTGTGGTATAAAAGAGCCTCTGACTCATGGAGAGTGGGGAAATAAAATCTCTGTGGATTTATTCTGTAATTTCCCATTTTCAGGTTTCCTGCGTGTTCTTCAAAACATCTGGTGCTGGCCACTGCTGGAGACAGGGCTCTGAATTAGATGGACTGTAGATCTGATTTCGAAATGGCAGTTGCTGTTTTCCTATGTCAAGTAAAGAGAATGGAATAGTACGGTTAGCTTTCTAGCAGTAAAGCCTCACCAATATCAGTTCTTGTTCTTCTGATGCTGGATGGGTTAATTCAGTAGTGTTATATGTTCTCTGTAATATGTTAAATGATTTGTAGCTCACCCAGGCTTTGCACATCTACTATTGTCTTGTCTAGTGTGATACAGCATGGCCAGAGGGCAGCATAAGAGTGTTAGCAGGGGGCCTTATTCCCTGCCAAGGGAGGAAGGTTTGCTTTAGATTAACTAGAACAGCTGTGTCCAATTAGAGCACCTGACTTCAGTTAGAGCACCTGACTCCAGTTAGAGCACCTGACTCCAGTCATGGGATATAAACCCCTGCTTCAGTCAGACAGGGGGTGGTAGTTGAAGGAGAAAGGTTGGATTGGAGCAGAGTGCAGATTGCAGAAGAGAAGAGTTTGTCCAGAGAGAAATAGAAGGTTTGGAGGAGTGCTGCGGTGGATTGGGAAGCCCAACAGAAACCCTAGGTAAGGGGCACCAGGCTTGTATAGAAGAGAGGCGAGAAGCCCTTCACAAGCTGACGGGTATGAGAGGGAAGTAACCCAGGGGAAGAAACCGCTAGTCAAGTGGTTCACCACAACCCCAGGGCCCCTGGGTTGGGACCTGGAGTAGAGGGCGGGCCCAGGTCCCTCCCTCTCCACTCCCCTCCTCCAAGGACACTAGGGGAGTGATTAAGAACTGGTTCAGAGGCAAGCAATATCGCCCTGAACCTACCCCAGAGAAGAGAGAGCGCGAGACCCAGAGAACAGTACCGGCAGTTTGCCACACTAGGAAGGCAGTCTCTTTCTGACTCAGCTTGTAGGGATGCTGGCTACAGACAGTTCAGTTCACTATTCAACTTTCCACTACATTAATGTGCAGGCAATAGCAGTTTTGGTGAGATGAACTCTGCTGATTGATAAATACTCTCTAGTTTGTGGTCATCAGTTAAACTTAACATGATCCAATATGTTTGACGTTTTAATTGTGAAAAATTCCAATTTTTTTTAAAGACATTTTTGGCAATTCCTCTCCACTCTCGCCTTCCTCATCGTATAATATCAGTTAACATGCATAATTTTAAATGATCTTGGTATTGTGTTTTTGTTGTCTTTAGAAGTAGAAGTGGGTGGCAACCAAGGCAGCAGTGATCATGAGATGGTTGAGGTCAAGATCCTGACACAAGGAAGAAAGGAGTAGCAAAATACGGACCCTGGACTTCAGAAAAGCAGATTTAGACTCCTTTAGGGAACTGATGTGTAGGATCCCCTGGGAGGCTAATCTGAGGGGCAAGGAGTCCAGGAGAGCTGGCTGTATTTTAAAGAAGCCTTATTGAGGGTGCAGGAACAGACCATCCCAAAGTGCAGAAAGAATAGCAAATATGGCAGGCTTAACAGTGAAATCTTTTGAGCTTAAACTCAAAAAGGAAGCTTACAAGAAGTGGAAATTTGGACATATGACTAGGGAGGAGTATAAAAATATTGCTAGAGCATGCAGGAGTGTAATCAGGAAGGCCAAGACACAACTGGAGTTGCAGCTAGAAACGGATGTGAAGGGCATCAAGAAGGATTTCTACAGGTATGTTAGCAACAAGAAGGTGGTCAGGGAAAGCGTGGGACCCTTACTGAATGGGGGGAGGCATCCTAGTGACAGATGATGTGGAAAAAGCTGAAGTACTCAATGCTTTTTTTCCCCTTGGCCTTCACAGACAAGGGCAGCTTCCAGTCTACTGCACTAGGCAACATAGAATGGAGAGTAGGTGAGCAGCCCTCAGTGGTGAAGGAACAAGTTAAGGACTATTTAGAAAAGCTGGACATGAATCGTAGACTTTAAGATCAGAACGGACCATTATGATCATCTAGTCTGACCTCCTGCACAATGCAGGCCACAGAATCTCACCCACTGACTCCTGTATCAAACCTGTGTCTGGGCCATTGAAGTCCTCAAATCATGGTTTAAGGTGCAGACAATCAAGGTGCAGACAATCTTCCAGCAAGTGACCTGTGCCCCACACTGCGGAGGAAGGTGAAAAGCCCCCAGGGCTCCTACCAATCTTTCCTGGAGGAAAATTCCTTCCTGACCCCAAATATGGTGATCAGCTAAACCCTGAGCATGTAGGCAAGACTCACCAGCCAGACATCCAAGAAAGAATTTTCTGTAGTAACTCAGACCCCGCCCCCCCCATCTAACATCCCATCACAAGTTATTGGGCATATTTACCACTAGTAGTCAAAGACTAATTAATTAGTTGCCAAAATTAGGCTATCGCATTATACCATCCCCCTCCATAACTTATCAAGCTTAGTTTTGAAGCCAGATATGTCTTTTGCCCTCACTGCTCCCCTTGGAACGCTGTTCCAGAACTTCACTCCTCTGATGGTTAGAAACCTTCGTCTAATTTCAAGTGTAAACTTCCTGTGGCCGTTTATATTCATTTGTTCTTGTGTCCACATTGGTACTGAGCTTAAATAATTCCTCTCCCTCCCTGGTATTATTCCTTGATATACTTAGAGAGAGCAATCATATCTCCCTTTAGCCTTCTTTTGGTTAGGCTAAACAAGCCAAGCTTCTTTCATAAAACAGGTTTTCCGTTCCTTGGATCGTTCTAGTAGCCCTTCTCTGAATCTGTTTCAGTTTGAAATCATCCTTCTTAAACATGGAGACCAGAACTGCACACAGTATTCTGGATGAGGTCTCACCATGGCCTTGTATAACGGTACTAACACCTCCTTATCTCTACTGGAAATACCTCGCCTGATGCATCCCAAGACTACATTAGCTTTTTTTTGGCCATATCACTTTGGTGGCTCATAGTCATCCTGTGATCAACCAATACTCTGAGGTCCTTCTCCTCCTCTGTTACTTCAACTGATGCTCCCCAGTTTATAACAATAGTTTTTGTTATTAATCCCTAAATGGATGACCTTGCACTTTTCTATATAATTTCATCCTATTACTATTACTCTAGTTTACAAGGTCATCCAGATCTTCCTGTATGATATCTTGGTCCTTCTCTGTATTGGAATACCTCCAGCTTTGTTTCATCTGCAAATTTTATAGCGCATTCCCCATTTTTGTGTCAAGGTCAGTAATAAAAAGATTGGTCCCAAAAACAATCACTGAGGAACTCCACTATGTAACCTCCCTCCAGCCTGACAATTCACCTTTCAGTACAACCCATTGTAATCTCTCCTTTAACTAGTTCCTTATCCACCTCTCAGTTTTCATATTGATCCCATCTTTTCCAATTTAACTAATAATTCCCATGTGGAACCTTATCAAATGCCTTACTGAACTGGAGGTAATTAGATCTCCTGCATTTCCATTTGTCTAAAAAATCTGTTACCTTCTCAAAGAAGATCAGATTGGTTTCGCATGGTCTACCTTTTGAAAACCATGTTGTATTTTGTCCCAATACCATTGACCTAATGTCCTTGACTACTTTTTCCTTCAAATTTTTCCAAGACCTTGCATACTGCAGATGTCAAACTGACAGGCCTGTAGTTGCCGGATCGTTGTTTTTTCCCTTTCTTAAAGATAGGAACTGTTAGCAATTCTTCAGTCATATGGTACAACCCCTGATTTACAGAGTCATTAAAATCTTGCTAATGGGCTTGCAATTTCATGTTCCAGTTCCTTTAATATTCTTGGGTGAAGATTATCTGGGCCCCATAATTCATCCATTAAGCTGTTTGAGTTTGGCTTCTACCTCAGATGTGTAATATCTACCCCATATCCTCATTCCTATTTGTCATCCTACCATTATCCCTAAGCTCCTCATTAAAGACTGAGGCAAAGTATTTATTTAGATATGGCCCATGCCTAGATTCCTTAACCTCCATCCATCCTCAGTGTTTAGCAGTCCCACTTCTTCTTTCTTTGTTTTCTTCTTATTATATGGCTGTAAACAGAGAGGCAACCTATGGCACGTGCGCCGAAGGCGGTACACAAGCTGATTTTTCAATGGCACTCACACTGCCCGGGTCCTGGCCACCGATCTGGGGGCTCTGCATTTTAATTTAATTTTAAATGAAGCTTTTAAATATTTTAAAAACCTTATTTACTTTACATAGAACAATAGTTTAGTTATATGTTATAGACTTATGGAAAGAGACTTCTAAAATGTTAAAATATATTATGGCATGTGAAACTTAAATTAGAGTGAATAATGAAGACTCGGCACAGCACTTCAGAAGGTTGCCGACCCTGCCATAGAACCTTTTACTATTGGTTTTAATTCCCTTTGCAAGGTCCAACTCCATATGGCTTTTGGCCTTTCTGACTTTATCCCTACATGTTCTGACATCAGTAGGTAGCTTTCCTTGCTGATCACTCTCATCTTCCATTCCTTGTAGGTTTTCTGCTTTTTCTTAATCACCTGTTTGAGATGTTTGCTCATCCAGCTTTGTCCACAATCCTGTCTATGAATTTTTTTCCCTTTCTTGAGTGCGGGCGTCTGATAGTTTCTCTCCAACTTTGACTTGAAATAATTCCAGGCTCCTCATCTTTAGATCCCCAAGTTCTTCTGTCCAGTCCACTCCCTAACTAATTTCCTTAATTCTTTAAAGTTAGCCTTTTGAAAGCAAAAACCTAGTTATTTTTTTTGTTTATCCTTCCATTTAGTTTAAACTGAATTAGCTCATGATCGCTCGAACCAAGGTTGTCCCTACAACCATTTCTTCTATGAGGTCCTCGCTACTCACCAAACCAAATCTAATAATGGCATCCTCTGTTGTTGGTTCAGCAACTACTTGGTGAAGGAATCCATCAGCTATCGCATTCAGAAAAATCTGAGCCCTATTATTATTACTAGCGCTTGTCCTCCAGTCTATATCTGGGAAGTTAGTCTCCCATGATCACACAATTCCCTTTGGTGTTTACTTCATTAAAAACATTGAAAAGGTCTCTATCCATATCCAAATCAGATCCCGGCGGTCTATAGCACAGCCCAAGCGCTATCTCAGGGGCAGCTCTTTCTTGAAATGCAGTGCCCAGAACTGGACACAGTACTCCAACTGAGGCCTGACCAGCGCAGACTAGAGCGGAAGAAACTGGATGATGGGATTGATTGCACCCTCAGCAAGTTCACAGATGACACTAAGCTGGGGAGAGAGGTAGAGCGCTGGAGGGTAGAGATAGGGTCCAGAGTGACCTAGACAAATTTGAAGGATTGGGCCAAAAGAAATCTGATGAGGTTCAATAAGGACAAGTGCAGAGTTCTGCACTTGGAAGGAAGATACCCATGCACCACTACAGGCTGGGGACTGAGCGGATAAGCAGCAGTTTCCCAGAAAAGGACCTGGGGATTATAGTGGACGAAAAGCTGGATATGAGTCAGCAGTGTGCCCTTGTTCCCAAGAGGGCCAATGGCATATTGGGCTGTATTAGTAGGAGCATAGCCAGTAGATCAAGGGAAGTGATATTCCCCTCTATTTGGCACTGGTAGTGATGTTGCTGCCTAGACTTTATTTATAGATCGCTCTCTCTGTCTCTGAAATCAGAAGTAGTTCTTGAAAATCTCAGTTTGACCATTCTCCTCTTCCCTGCCCTCCTCCTCCACGCCCTCCCAAAAGAGGCTTGATTATACCATACATGTTTTGGGGGAATTTTCTTTTTAACTTCAGGCAGTTAATGGAGACTTATGTCTTGCAGCATGAATGTTGTTTTTCGCTATATATTTTTGCCCTAGCTAGTATAATTTCAGATACTTTTCTCATGCATAATAATGCCTAATTCCTTTTTTAATTCTAATCTTGTTGCTTTAATATCTTTTGTCAGTGAATTCTGCTGAGTACCACATGCTTACGAAAACCATTTTCTTTTATCAGTTAAGAGATAATACTTAGAATTCCACATACAACCTTGACTTTGCCATTTCCTGATGTTTGAGTGTTTCACTTTTGTAATCTTAACATTTGTTAGTATATAGTTTTAACTTCCTGTTTTTTTGTTTTTAAAAGAAGAAATTCTATAATTTGGAGTGCAGCTAGAAAATAGTAAAATGTTGTTTAATATAAGCTTTTTTTATTCAAGGAGGCGAGTGTGCCTGTGACTGCATTGAATGGGGAGGGAAGGCTCCCATTCTATATGTACTCTGAGGAAAATTTTATTACTCTGCACGCATGAAGTATATTTCCTTAAAGCCCTATAACATTGCTAAATCAGAACAGATTTTCACTTGATCACTGTAAAGGGTTCCCCACCCTGCAGGATTGTCTTGGAGTCTCCTGGAATCAAACATTAATCTTTAATTAAAGATTAAGTCACGTGATGAAATCTCCAGGAATATATCCAACCAAAATTGGCAGACTTGCTACTGCAAAATACACGTATGACTTAAGGACAGTCTCTGTGCAAAATTTCAAACGTCCACTACAAATTAGAACTGTTTTAAAGACACTTTTTTAAATAATAGCAAGTATGTGTTTGTTTTTTATTCTGCCCTCTTCATAATCAAATTGTGGAACTGTTTATGGTCTAACTTAGTAATTCACCCTCAGGTGGACATGCTGATCATACAGGGTGAAAATTTTGACAAAGAAGCAATTGAAAAGCCCCTATAGAATGAAAATTCTTAGGCAATCTTAACAGTAGTAATTGCTGTGTGATCCAACTTTGTAACGAGTGCAATACGTACCTCTGGTGGGAGAGCCATGGAATAAGTAAGATTTTGAACAGTGAAACTAGTCTTGGGCTCAGCAGAGCAACTGCTGTTATGCTGGTTCCCATATACGTGTGTGGCACAACTTTCCTAGCTGCAGATTAGTTTCTAAAAAAAAGATATTGATAAGTCTTGCTCTCTCCCTCCTTGTTCCAAATTGCAAGCAACCTCATGAACACTGCTGGAGAGTTGTTTTTCTCCTTTGACAGTCAGAACATTTTTTGTATAAATGTGGATGCAGTCATATGTAGAGGTTAGTATGCTGTATTAAATACCTGTGGTATTCTCTCTCTGTTTTAGAGCTGTTCTGTGCAGGAAGGGAGCCAGTAGCCCGGAGAAATGTTGTTTTTAATTACATAAACCATCCCATAAAATTTCCATTAGTCTTGTGAGCTACATTTGTAATTTTTTACACTCCAGCATGTTTGTTTGGGATGATGATTGTGGCTTGTATTTGAAACCACAGAGGACAATTAATGTGGCTCCTTTGTAAACAGAGGGCAGGGGCAGCATCGTGAGTAAAGTTTTTGGGCAGGGGCAGTGCATGACTTGATATATTTTCATTTGGGCAAAAATGAACTGAGAATTCCATAAACGATTGAATTAAATGTGTGTTGTCTTTTTTTAAGTATCCATTCCTGTGGATGGTCAGGACGTTACACTCAGGCTTGTCTGTCTTAGGCTAAAGAAACTAATATGGCGTGTCCATTCTGTATTCTGTTTAAAATAGCCTCAAAATAAATTTAAGATAAGTTTCTTCAAGAAAGGTAGTCAGTACGTTTTCAGTCAATTGCTATACTTACCTGTCAAACTTGATTCTTTTTGACTTTTGACTTGGGAAAAAAACCCAATGTTGGTACAAAAAGCACCCCAAAAATACCTTTGTTTTCTATAAGATGTGGGGGAGGGCCTTTGTGTCTGTGATGTTAGTGTATTAAGCCTCTCAATACCATTTTGCGGCAGGATAAGTATTGTTCCATGCTTTACAGATGGAGGAAACTGAGGGACAGGAGGTTAAATGACTTGTAAAAAGTCTCAGCAATTATTTGGCAGAACTGAGAATAAAATCCAAGTCCTCTGACTCCCAATTGTGCACCATAAACACACAGCCATTTTTTCTGGATCATAACAGGTGATTTTTTAAAAAAAGTAACTCACAATAGACATGAAAATTTCAGACTAAATAGACTTTTTTTTTGTTATGAAAGTTGATTTTCAATAAGCCCTGGAACACTGGAGAAGTGGACTGGAAAAGCTAATTTTGTACCAATATTTAAAAAGATTATAAAGAGCATGACCTGTGGTGGTTATAGACCTGCCAGTCTGACATCAGTCCCAGGGAAGATAATGGAGTGGCTGTGGTGGGGCTTGATTAATAAAGAAGTAAAGGAGCTTAATATAATTAATGCCAATCAACGTGTATTTGACAAATAGATCCTATCAAACTAACTTTCTTTTTTTGATGAGATTACAGGTTTGTTGACAAAGGCAATAGTGTTGCTGTAACATACTCTTTGACTTCTGGAAGGCATTTGACTTGGTACCGAAAGAATGGGTGTGTTTCTAATAGTGTCCCAGGCGGATTGATTCTCAGACCTATGCTAGTTAACATTTTTATCAATGACTGGAAGAAAATATAAAATCATCACTGATAAACTTTGCAGATGGCACACAAATTGGAGGAGTGGTAAATTAATGAAGAGGACAGGTCACTGTTATAAAGTGATCTGGGTCATGTGGTGAGCTGGACAGAAGCAAACAAAATGCGTTTTTATTACAGCTAAATGCACACATCTAGGAACAAAATTTCCTGGGAGGCCATGACTCTAAAAAAGATTTGGCAATAGTGATGGATATCAATTGAACATGAGCTCCCAGTGTGATGCTGTGGCCAAAAGGAATAATATGATCTTGGATGCATAAACAGCGATATCTTGAATAGGAGTAAAGAGGTTATTTTACCTCTGTATTTGGTGCTGGTACAACAGTTGCTGTAATACTGTTCCCAGTTCAGGTTCTCACAAATCAAGAAGGATAGTGATATATTAGAGGGTTCAGAGAAGAGCCATGAGAATGATTAAAGGATTAGAAAACACGCCTTGTAGTGATAAAGTGAAGGAGCGCAATCTTTTTGGCTTGAGAGAGAGGATTAAAGGGAGGCTTGATTAGTCTACAGCAGGGGTACCCAACGCGGTGTCTGTGGGTGTCATGGCGCCCGCCAGGATGTCTAATTGTGCCCGCATACTGGCCAGTGACGAGCATCTGCTGAAATGCTGCCAACAAGCTGCGGCATCCATAGGTGTCGCCGCTGAAATGCCACCAATTTTTGGCAGGATTTCGATGGCAATGCTGCTGGATGACACTGCTTGTTGGCGGCATTTTGATGGCAACCCTTATTGACGTTGCTGCTTGTCAGTGGAATTTCAGCGGATGTTTGTCCGCCGCCATTGTCCTCCGTGGCTCATCGCCAGATGCAAAAGGTTGGGGACCACTGGTCTACAAGTACCTGTATGGTGAAGAAATATTTGATAAAGGTCTCTTCAATCTAACAGAGAAAGTTTTGACAGGATTCAATGGCTGGTATTTGAAACCAGACAAATTGATTGAAAATTTAGTAATTTTTTAATACCGTAATTAACCATTGGAACAGTTTACTAAGGGTCATGGTAGAGTCTCCATCACTGACAATGTTTAAATCAAAATTGGATGTTTTTCTAAAAATATGCTATAGAAATGATCTTGAGCAAGTTCTATGGCTTGTATTATCTAGTTGATCGCAGTGATTATCTGTATGATCACAGTGGTCCCTTCTGACCTTAGAATCTATGAATAAGACTGGTTTGTGGCTTTTGACGTGCAAGATGCCTACTTTCACACATCTGTTCACTTGTATGCAGTGTTGTAGCTGTGTTGGTCCCAGGATATTAGAGAGACAAGGTGGGTAAGGTAATATTTTTCTCCTGGACCAACTTCTGTAAGAATTCTGTGTAGCTCGAAAGCTTGGATCACTCACCAACAGAAGTTGGTCTGATAGAAAAATATTACCCCACCCACTTTGTCTCTCTAATATCTTGTCATTTGACACACAGAAAAATACCCAAGATTCCTAGTGGGAGCATCCCACTACAAGTACAGTTATTTTTTTGAGATTTAAGTATTTGGTTAACTTATTAAACATTCGATTAACTTATTTTCTCTAGTTTTGCACCACCTTTCACTTCCTGATTCCAGGCAGAACTGGAAGAGAGTGTGCTGAAATAGCATGAGAATAACCTTTGTCATGGTAACTGTGGTTCAAGCAGAAACGGGAAGTACTCTATCTTATGTGATATGCCTGTTCTCTTGATTTGTCCATGCCAATTTTGCGAATCAGATGTCTGAGTAAGCATCTTAACCAAATCTTTTGAAGTTTTCCCATCTCTCAGTGGCTGACATTGTTACTGAGTTGCCACAAATCAGTAATTAACTTGTTATTAAACTAATGGTCTCAGCCGGAGCTCCATGTCCACATGTAAAAGCATTGTCTCCTTATACCCTTCAACTCCATTTTTCATCCCATAGTCATTTAGGTGTTTCTGGAGGACATCATCCCTCCATAGAACACATTTTAGATGGGAGAGGATGCCTTAATCTGTGCCCTTTAATCAAGAATCAGAAATTGGTTAGGCTCCAGATACACTTCCTTTTCTGCCTCCTCTCTGAGGGTGGTTTTTCACCTCTTTGGGATAACCTGTGTGAAATTCCTAAGCCATTTAAAACCACTAGGTTGTAATAAAACAAATAGTATAAAGAATGTAGAGAAGAAAACTGATTAAAACATCATACCTTCCACCTGTCTCAGATGGGTTAGACACAACAAATCCTGCATCATGACAGGGGGGTTGACTAGATTAGTGGTTTTCAAACTTGTTTTTCTGGCAACCCAGTTGAAGAAAATTGTTGATGCCTGTGACCCAAAAGAGCTGGAGATGAGAGGGTTGGGGTGAGGGCTGCAGGGTGGGGCCAGGAATGATGGGTTCAGGCTGTGGGAGGGGCTTTGGCCTGGGGCAGAGGGTTGGAGTGCAGGAGAGGGTCAAGGCTGGAGCAGGGGGTTGGGGTGCAGGCTCTGAGGTGGGGCCAGGGATGAGGGGTTTGGGGTGCAGGAAGGGGCTCTGGGTTTGGGGAGGGCTCAGGGCTGAGGCAGGGGCTTGGGACGCAAGCTTACTTCTGGTGGCTCCAAGGCAGTGGCGCAGCTGGGGTGCAGAGGCAGGCTTCCCACCTGTTCTGGCACCGTGGACTGCGCTGTGCTCCAGAAGCAGCTAGCTGCAAGATTGGCTCCTAGGTGGAGGCACGTAAAGAACTCCACACAGCTCTTGCCTGCAGGCACCGCTCCTGGCCAATGGGAATGCGGAGCTGGTTCTCAGGGGTGGGGCAGCACGTGGAGCCCCGTGGGAGGGCCCCCCACCTGAGAGCTGGACCTGCTGGTCACTTCTGGGGCACAGTGTGGTGTTGGAACAGGTAGAGACTAGTCTGCCTTAGCTCTGCAGCATCACCAATGGGACTTTAAACAGCCCAGTCGACGGTGCTGACCAGAGCCGCCGCGACCCAGTGCCTTCCATCCCATGACCCAGTTCTGGGTTGTGACCCATGGTTTGAAAATCACTCGACTAGATGACCCTTGTGATCCCTTCTAACAATGATTCTATGCTTAACTTTAGCTCAGCTTTAATATATTAAGGTTGAGAAGCATTTTCTGTTTAAAGAATAACTCTTCTAAGCATTCTGAAATCCCTTTGCTTATTTGAATTGGCATAAATATTGGTGCTCCTCATGGGGCTGCAGAGTAGGATTAGTGGTTCAGATTTGCTCATTTGAGGAAGAGTTTTCCAAGATACGATTCCCTGCACCCAACCTCCCTGTACCCTCCCAAAAAACCCCTGAACAAACAAAGCCCCAAACAGCATTTCTTATGGTTGACAAGTTCTACCAATAATTTTTTTTTTGCACTCACTTGAATCAACTTACCCCAAATGGTCTCCAATTGCTTGACATTTACGTCTGTTAGTGTGTGGCACCCCTACCTCTCTGGGGAAAATGATACTGAATACATTATTCAAAAAAGAGCTGGACTCGAACCTTTCTGGTGAGGTTAATACTGATGGGCCAAACAGGTTAGTGTATATGCAGGAAGACTAGCCAAGGAGGTTGCTACGCAGCCTGTTTTCACATTACCTGCAAGGCTCAAGGAAACATGCTGTGGCCATTAAACCTGACCTGCGTCCAGGCTCTGTAAATTCAAATCCCCTACCTTTTGGCAGAAATTTGAAAATGAAATATAAGCATATTGCTACAACTTGCTTCTTTCAAATGGTTTGGGCAAATGTAATCTGAGTACATCAGAAAATGCTCAAACTCTTCAGAAAGAAAATAGATTACTCATGTGAATGCTTGCTATGGGGGAGGGGGACCAGGGGGCGGAGGAGTGGGGGACAATGAGGGGAAAGTTGGGACTGCAGTGAGGGGAAGCAGGATTATGGGGAAGGATAAATGGGAGATGAGATAGGAGGAAGGTGAGGGGTTGGGAGACTCAGGTCAGGAGAATGGAGGTGTGGATTAGGACGAGTAGCAGCAGTGAGGACAGGGATAGAACACCGAAGGGTGGATGCCAGGGTGAGTGGGGAAGATATGGGGTTGGGGTGTCAGGTCCCACATTTTTGTGTCTGATGTATTTTCTGGAATGTGGGGAGCCTTGCCCCTTAGGGGGTATCTGAGCCCTTCTCCCTCCCCCCCTTATCTGGGTTGGGGGGGAGGGTCTGAGCCTTTCTGTGCATGTACTGGGATCTGTGGGGGAAGAACCTGTCCCTTTGGGGATGTTTCCTCCTGTCCCTCTCCCCATGTTACCCAGGATCTGGGGTGGGGGGGCGGTTGTCACTGAGGGGCTCTGAACCCCTCTCTGCCACCCACCTTGTGATCTGGCATCTGGGAAGCACAAATTCTGAGTGGGGAGAGCCAAAAAAATCATTGAGACGAATGGGTCAGTTCACACCTCTCTGAACCTCCTATGCTGCAGATAGATGTGTAAAGCCCCTTTCCTCCAACCATCTCCTATCTTTCCTTAATCCTGAAAGGGGGACTTTTATCCTGTATTAAGGGTCTGGATACAGCAAAGCTGTTCCTGATTAATTTCATACAACATTATAGTGAAGCACTCTCTCTGCTGAATTTAAGGTTGAGAAGTCCTTTCTGTTCTGAGTGCTCTAAAATTCCCTTGCTTATTCAGATTGCCTTGAAATTTGGTGTGCCTCATGAGGTTACAGAGTAGGATTAGTGATCCAAATTTGTCATTTGAGCAAGGGGGTTCAGAAAAAAAAGCAACCGTTTCTTATGGTTGACACACTCTACCAAAGTGTTTTTGTGCAGCCTTGAAACTTAAGTCATGACTCTGATGGTTCCCCAAATTATATCAGTTTCTTGATTGACAGAAAACTGTTACTGAAGATTTAAGGTAATACTGTAGTGTCTCATGTCCTTTCTGACCGTGTACCTTAACTCCTCATTTCCTGGTTGCAGAAGCTTGAGTGTCACTGAACTCTACATTCTGTGGCATGAATCTAGCCTTTGAACTCCGCAAGAGCTATGTTAGTCCTTTATCTCTACAGGAAAATAAGTAATACATTTTACATTTCTACAATTACAATCTTACATTTCTGATGTGTATATCTGTACTCCTGTCTGGCTTTTTTGTCTGGAAATGTGTCAGGGACACTGCTTCTAATCCCCTTCTCTATCTCATCATGAGTTACTGGTCTTCACTTTCAAGGATTTTCCTGGCCTAGCCTCATGTTTCTTGTTATCTCTGATTCACAATCAAGCTGTTGACTCCCAACTTTGACCTAAGAGTCCCATTTGTTAGAAAATTTAACGAGTATCTTTTTGTGCTCTCTCTCATTCTGTCCCTTATGCTCGTGAGCATAGGTGCCAACTTTTCCCAGTGCCAGTGGGTGCTTGCGCCCCCCCACTTTCCCCTCCGGCCCTGTGGCGTGCTCAGGGGCGGAGGCGGAGCAGAGGTGAGCTGGGGCCGGGGGGGCAGAGAGCATCTTTGTTCTATAGTGTTTGCCACCATGTCTCAGTGAGTCACAGATGAGGATGGCAGATTCAGGACAATTTAATTAATTTATTTATTTAGGGCAAAATCAGCCCCAAACTGGTGGTTATTCTATCATAAGATATACCAAGCCAGTAACAAAAGTAAACTTCTGTCTCACTTCACTGGTTAGCAAGAAGTCAAAAATGCAGTCTCCTTAGGCATTTCAGCCCTTGCTTCACCACCCAGACACTGGATTCTATGATGAGTGGTTACTGAAAAACCAATTTAGTCACATATAGAGTCCTCTAATCCTAAGAGAGCAGCCACATAGCCAGCTCAATATATAACTCAGATCTTACTCCGTAATCATGCTGTTGTCAGTCCTTTAGTATCTAATATCTAAAGGTTTATTTATAAGAGATAAAGAGGAGAGAATTAAAATAGTCAAATCATATACGTACAATCTTTGCAAAGTTCTTGGATCAGGTTTGTAGCAGTGATGTTGCAGACTGTTGGCTTGTAGAGTCTCTGGTAACTTCAAAAAGATTGGAAGGTCCTCAGTCCATAGTCAATATGCTCCTTTTAGTGTAAGTCCATAGTCCAGAGATCAGAGCAGGAAAAAGGCAAAATGGAGATGCTTCCAGGGTCCTTTATACCTTCTCCCATGTGGAGGGAATTTCACTGTCCCAAACAAAGCTCTCAGACTGTGGAAAATTACAGGCACAGATGGAGTCCAGGGTCACATGAGCAAATCACATGCCCTTCTTACATGGCATAATGACTCATAGGGGCAGCCATTACCCATATTCTGGATAAGACCTCCACAGGAAGACACAATGAGCAGGGAGGCTTCTTCTGTGGCCCATTATGAGAGTGTTAAGTGTTTTTTAATGTGCCATCAGCTTTTCCATTGACATCTTACATGACATACTTCATATAAGATTTGTTGCAATTGTCTAATAGTGGCAATATTAATTATATAAATGGTCATGCTTCAATTGTACAGCATCACGATGGTACAGTACCTAGCACAATGGAGTTCTCCCATTTTCCTTCCCAGGGTTCCTCAGTTATGCCTTTTCAGTGACTTTGATATGCTCTCTTGTCACCTCAAACATAGGTATTTACCCAGGTATACCATTTGGGAAGATATTTATTATTGTATATATCTCTAATCTATTCAGGATTATATTAATTGCTTTGGATTACAAATTTTGGTGTCTGTCTGGTCTTGTCCCATTTTTACAAGTTTAAAACTTTGTAGGTTCCAAACCCATCTCCGTATCTGGAGCCCAATCCTACACTCAGTTATACCAGTTTTGGAAAATCAGGTTCTTATTTCCAAATAGGGGTTGTCTACACAAGAAAATTAACTGGCATAATAACATCACTATAACTCCCCATGTGGACACTCTTTGGAAGTGACGTAAACTAATCTGGAAAGAGACATTCTTATTTTGAAATAAATATGTCCACAACAGGAGTTATGGTACAACTAAAGTGGCATAATTATGCTGGTAAATTTTCCCATGCGGACAAACCTTAATTATCCACCCTACAAGGGCTCTATGTTCTTTTGTTCTAGATTAGCAGCAGTGTTTTTTATGTGTTAATTGTCCTCACTCCAGGTGTTAACCTGAATGGAACCTGCTTTCCACCTTTCACTTATACATAGAGTTCACATACTTTTATGATTGTCTTCACACTATTTCTACTCTGGACCAAATATAAGTTGATAGATTAATTCTGATCTACAACAGTCATCAGTATTGGTAATGATTGGTGTTCTCGGTACAGATCAGGCTGGAATATGGAGAATTAATTGTATTCCTGTCCCTTGAGGTGTAGTCTGTCCAGAATAGGTTTGAGGCCTATCTCCTGGTATTGTGGGAACCTTACTGCTTTTTCTGTTTTGAGAACATAATACTTCAGTTTTTAATACTGTCAGTCTGGTACCTTTTTATGTGAACTCTGAACCTCAGTTCAACAAAATCTAGATGTTAGAGTGGTGCAACAGGTAAGAAAAAGAAAATAGTAATGTTGTGATTAGTACTAGGCATATATAGGGATTGCTTGGATTATTGCATAATCAGATACACATTTATATATCTATCATTCTGAACATTGGCGTTGACTCTGGATGCTCTGGGGCTGGAGCACCCACGGGGAAAAAAGTAGTGGGTGCTCAGCACCCACTGGCAGCCCCACCAATCAGTTTCTCCCGCCCCCAGTGCCTCCTGCCTGCCGATGGGCCCTGCCAATCAGCTTCTCTTCCTCCCCCCAGTGCCTCCCACCTGCTGCGATTAGCTGTTCAGCAGCATCCAGGAGGAGCGGAGCAGGAAGAGGTGGAGGGAGGGGAAGGGTGCACTTGGGGTAGGGGGCAGAGCAGGAAGAGGCAGGGCTGGGTGGGGCCTTGGGTGAATAAGTGGGGTGGGGCTAGGGTAGAGCAGGGGTCGAATACCCCTGGGATCTCAAAGTCTGTGCCTCTGGTTCTGAATATTTCAGACCCTTATATTCTAGAACAGCGTTTGAGACCTAATCATGTGAGGTGAGTTCATTGCTGTCTTGGAGCAGAAAATCACAAGTTAAAGAGGAGGCATGGAGCAGAGAGTAAACTATGGTGTAGATTGTGGGGATAAGTATTCTCAGGCAGTGAGCTAAGAAAGTTACCTTGGAAGAAAGTCAAGCAATGAAGTTTTGAATGCTGGATTGATCTCCGGGGGAAAAATTGCAAAAAAAATTTTTGTAGGTTGATTGTATTACTGGTGCAAGTAACATCCAATTTTACTTAACATACTAAATTTATCCAGCTTTCAATTTCTGCCACTGTTAAGGTACATGTTGAAATATTAACTCTAGAGGACTGGAGAAGGGCAAGCATAGTGACTGCCTTTAAAAGAGGAACAAAGTGGACCTGGGGAATTATAGGCCAGTCAGCCTAATTTTGATACCTGGAAAGATACTGGAACAATTACTAAACAATCAATTTGTAAGCACCTAGAAAATAATACAATAGATAATGGCCAACATGGATTTGTCAAGAATAAATCATGCAAATATCTTTGACAGGTTTATTGGCCTAGTGCAGAGGTCCACAAAGTGTGGGGATTCCCCTCCTCAGGAGTGTGGAGGAATGTCTGGGGGGCATGGCAGGGCATGGGCCAGTCCCCACGGGGGGTGGGAGCACTGCCGAGCCTCTCCCCACCCCTAGCTCTGCTCTGGTCCCGACCCCAGCTGCGTCCCCAGCTCCGGACCCTGTCATCAACCTCAGCATGACTCCGCTCCCAGCCCGGGGGCAAAGCTGAGAACAGAGCCTCACCTTGCCACAGGCCTGGTTGCTGGCTCCGCTCTTGCCCACAGCCTTGCCCCTGGCTGTGGCCCCATTCCCAGACCCACACCCAGACCCAGACCCTTACCCTGGTGTGTGTTTTCTCTTCCCTGCCCCTCCCTCCCCCCAGTCATGGCCTCGCTCCTGGCCCGAGCTTGGAGGGGGAGAGTGGGGAGGAAGAGGCCCCAGACAAGGGTAAACGGGGATGTGACCCTCAAAAATTTGGAGACTGCTGGCCTAGTGGTTAGGGAGAAGCAGTAATATGTTTTATCTTGATTTTCATAAGGCTTGTGACACAGTCCCACATTACATTAGGGAAATGTAGTCTAGATGAAATTGCTATAAGGTACTCACCGTAACTAGTTGAAAGACAGGACTCAAAGAGTAATTGTCAGTGGTTTGCTGTCAGACTGCGAGGGCATATCTAGTGTGGCCCTGCAGGGGTCTGTTCTGGGTCTGGTACAATTAAATATTTTCATTAATGACTTGGATATTGAGGTGAAGAGTATGCTTCTAAAATTTGCAGATGACATGGCTTGGAGGGATTGCAAGCACTTTGGAGGCTGGATTAGAATTTGAAACAATCCTGACAAATTAGAGAATTGGTCTGAATTCAATACAATGAAATTAAATGAAGTGCAAAGTACTTCACTTGGGAAGGAAAAATGAAATGCACAGCTACAAAATGGAGAGCAACTGCCTAAGCAGTAGTACTGCTGACTAGGATAGGGGGTTATAGCAGATCGCCTGTTGAACATGAGCCAACAACATGATGTGGTTGCCAAAAAGGCTAATATCTTTCTGAGACAGAAGGGTGGGTGAGGTAGTACCTTTTATGGGACCAACTTCTGTTAATGAGAGAGACAAACTTTCAGGTATGTTTGGTCTTGAGAAAAGAAGATTGAAGAGAGCCTTGCCTACAGTCTTCAAATATGTTAAGGACTATTACCAAGGGGATGGTGATCAATTTTTTTTTTCCACGTCAACTAAAGGAAGTACAAGAGGAAATCGGATTAATCTGCAGCGAGGGACATTTAGGTTAGAATGTTAGGGATGTTTAGGTTAGAAAAATGCCTTCTAGTTAGAAATAGTTAAGTATCAGAATAGGTTGCAGGTTGTAAAATCCCCATCACTTAAAGTTTTTTAAGGTGAGGTTAGACAAACACTGCCAGAGATGATCTAGATGTATGCTGGTCTTCCTGGGGGTCGGGGAGAGACTAGATGACCTCTTGACACAAGCACCAACTTTTCCTTTTTACTGGGGTGCTCAACCCCTGCTTCACCATGAGGCCCTGCACCCACTCTGCCCCTTCCCTCAAGGCCTTCCCCTTTCCCCACCTCTTCCTGCCCCCATTCCACCCTCTCCCCGAGGCTCCCGCTCAACCGCCTCTTTGCCCTCTCCCAATCCCCTCCCCAAGTGACCAAACCACTGTTTGGCAGTGGCACACCCTATCAGCTTCTTTGGCGGTGGCACAGTCCCCATCATCTGCTGGGCAGTAGCGGTGACGCCCCCGTCATCAGCTGATGCGCAGGGACAAGGAACAGCTGTGGCCAATGGATTCTGAGCACCCACTATTTTTTTCCAGCCCAGAGCACTGACAGAGTTGTGCCTATGCCTCTTGAGGTCTCTTCCAGCCCTATATGTCCATGATTCTATTTTTACCATATGCTTCCATGTTGTTTCCATTGAAATAAAACTATTACAATCTGTTCTTACATCATATAATTGAAAGCTTGAATCAATCTCTTATCCTTAATGCCAACCCTGTGTTTTCTGCAGCCTGGGTGAGTTCCCTGTCCATGGGAATGATTTTCTTCTGCTCTCCTGTAGTCAGTGTATTCACAGACATATTTGGTTGTCGAATAATAGCCATTGTTGGAGCTGCAGTGGGGTTTGTTGGACTTCTTTTAAGCTCTTTTGTAAGGTAAGAATTCTGCTTTCTTCCTTTGATATTTGTATCTCTGATGGCAGGTACTCTTGCTATATTCACTGTCATAAATGAATATTTTGTGCTCAGTTATGTGTAACCTATGCCGATTCAGTGTGTTGCTTGTCCTCCTCTAGTGGCTATGCTAAACAGAGGTTCATGAGTCTGCTGCTGGCTTTGAACCAGCATAGCTGGACCTATTAGGTCGGGCACTAGAGGCTCATGCTTTAAGATCCAGAGGTCCCAATTTCACTTCACTGCCAATGACCCATAGCCATAGCATTATGTATGATAAACATTAAGATTGTGCAACTCTACTAGCTGGGTGCAAGGAAACTTGTTGTTTTATTCTTTCATAAACTACATTATCAGACACAAATCTTCTTCTTTTACATGGTTAAATTTGTAAATACTGCTAAACAGATTAAAGCAATGTTGTTGAAACATTTTAGTAAATTAAAAAAATCTGAAAACTTTTGTTTTAAGGTTCTGCAGTTAACTTTAACTCGGATCCTGTATCAACTCATCCTCTATCCAGAAACTTTTTCTCTCAACCATCAAGTCTAATCTATAATTTTTCTCTTGACTCCAAAACTTCACCTCATTTGTTAAATATACAGATCCAAGTAACGCCTAATTTCAGCCACAGACCCTCCTTGAGACTACCTGATGTTTGTGGCAAAACATGTGAATATCTTTACCAGTATAGACCTTTTAATACTTACACAGTACTTTTCATGTTAAACATTTTACCAACATTAACATATAGTACAGATGCAATACTGTTCCCCATCATTCCTGTGTGAAAGTGTTAACCAATTCTACTCCATACAGCCTCTGTGGCTCTAGAAAGCTCACTGTATTTACATCATTCATTTTCCCTTTGAATCGAAGACCTTATCTCCCCCCCCCACCCCCGCCCCACACACACATTTTTATCCCTCCTCACATTGCTTGCTGATGCCAGAATGACATGATCACCACAATATGCTGAGGCACATACATAGAATCTATTACTTTTTCGCTCCTATGCAGTGTAGTTGTAGCTGTGTCGGTCCCAGTGTATTAGAGAGACAACATGGGTGAGGACAGTAATATTATTCGTCCAATAAAAGAGATGACCTCACCTACTTTGTCTCCTTTTTCACTTGTTAACAGATACGAAAAGTTTGTAGAGTTGTAATATTTACACCAGTTCTTCATTAAATAAAGGTGAAGGGAATGCACAGGGTCAGTTAAGGTTATTTTTAGAAACTCAGAGGGGTGCTGTCAACTTAAAAAATTATATTTTAAAATACATTTTTATTTTCTATTGAAAACACTTCAGAAATATCAACAATTTGTTTTCAATTGGATTTATTTTTCTAAAATTTTACAACCTGTTTTCATCTGATGAATCACAAGAAATTGAAGAGCATTTGGCACGTGGTATTTGTTATGTAAATTAGCACAAGCATATCTTGTATCATGTTCGTGAACTGGGATGGAACCTGCATATACTCAAGGTCTCCCTAATGTTCACACTTGGTGTCGCTCCCAATACCATATGGTTGCCCAACAAACCAGTCATGAAGCAGTTCTCTTCTGCAGAAGGGGCCTTTGATTCACCCTGAATCTCATTCCCCTGAAGTGATTATAGCTGCACTAGACCTTTTCTCAAATGCAGGTCCATGGACCCCTGGGGTCCCTGAGGGTACTCCAGGAGGTCCATGGGCCCTGCTGATCAACTGCTTCTCCTCCCTCTATCTCCCAGAGGCTACTGAAGCCAAACCGGGAGATTTTAGGTGCTAAAAGTCTGGTGGGGCTAAGGCAAGTTCCCTGCCTACCCTGGCTCCATGCCGCACTTGGAAGTGGCTGGCATGTCCCTGCCCCCCCTGAGGGGGGGAGCCAGGGGGTCTCTGCGCGTTGCCCCTGCCCCGAGTGCTGACTTCTCGGCTCCCATTGGCTGGGAACTGCAGCCAATGTGAGCTGTGGGGATGGTGCCTGCGGGCAGGGGCAGCACACAGAGACCTTCTGGCCCCCCTGCCTAGGAGCCGCTGACAGATGTGCTGGTCACTTTCAGGAGCCGCCCGAGGTAAGCGCCGCCTGGCTAGAGCCCATACTCATTCTCGCACCCCAACCCTTCCCAGCCCTGAGCCTGCACCCCAAACCTCCTCCTGCACCGAAACTCCCTCCCAGAGCCCGCACCCCCTCCTGCAGCCCAACTCCTCTGCCCCAGCTTGGTGAAAGTGAGTGAGGTGGGGGAGAGCGAGCAATGGAGGGAGAGGAGATAGAGTGAATGGGTGCTGAGAAGAGGTATGGTGGGGCTGGAGCTTGGGAGAAGGGATGGAGTGGGGTCCAGGCCTGGGGCTGAGTGGGGTCCCTGAAAACTTTTACATCAAAATGGGGGTCCTCAAGTTGCTAAAGTTTGAGAACTGCTGGTCTAGTATATGCACACTAGGGGATTGAGAAACTGGGAACCAGTTCTTTCTCATACACCACTAGGAAAGGTGGCCCAGGGAACCAGATCACTTCTTTTAATTCCTTCCAGGGAAAAAGGTGTGAGGCTCGTAAATATGGTGACCAGGTGTCCCAATTTTATAGGGACAGTCCCGATTTTTGGGGGGCTTTGTTTCATATAGGTGCCTATACCCAACTCCCTGTCCCGATTTTTCACACTTGTTGTTTGTTCACCCTATTCATAAATAATTCCATTTCTCTTAACTATCCTGACTTTAGTAATACCATGTGCTCTCTGACACTTGCAGGAGGGGCATACTCATATTGGTTATGCTCTTTGTGCTCCTGGGTTGGTGATTATGTATGTTATGGAAATGTTTACTACTTTTAACAAGAAAAAAAAAATATCCCCTTATGTTTAAAGTAAACAACAAAACATACAGTTTCGCAAGTCAGTTAACTAATAAATTAAACTGTCAGTGTGGCTTAAGATTCAAATGTTTAGTTTAACATATTTTATTAGATATTCTGGGGTAGATTTTCAAAGATCTCTCTCACTGAAAGTCAATGGGAATGAGGTGCCTGTGTCTCTGTAAATCTTCCCTCAGTACTGTGTTAATTTGGTATGTATTCCTAATCATAATTCCATTTTAATTAAGCATTTTTGGGCCCAGGAACGTGTTGTTACTTTCCTTTGAAACCAGATACAATTCCTATCTGTATTCCCTTGGTATCCATTGCAACTTAAAGATGGAAGAGGAAGGTGGAAGGAAGTGAATTTCTAAAGATATCAAATTAGCTTATTTGAACTTTAATACTTTTCTTCAGTCGGTAAAATGACTTATGCCTATGATCTAATCAAAAAGTAGATCAAGGCATAGTTTAGATGTAGAGAAGTACAATATGCATTTACTCTAAAAAATAAACTTCATGCAGCCAATAAATGTGGCTATGATTGTGTTACATCTGTTGTTTTTAATATGAAACCTGTCCACTAAGAGGCAAAGATGTAGGAAGTGTGCATGTAGGAGAAATATTTTACTATATGTATGTTGTGTACATTTAACTCTTTCAAAGGAATCTAATGCTGGAGATATGATTTACCATTTACAAAAGTGGTTCTGGTTTGTCATTATCAAATTATACCTGAGTTTCTTTTTAGTTTCTCTTACTTTTCACTGATGGTCATAAAAGCTAATCAGTCTTACTTGTTTACTCTTTTGTCTTATTTTGCTGCTGTTGGTCTTGTTTCATAAAATATGGATCATAAATTGATCTGCAGAGCTTAGAGCAGCAAACTTCTTATGGAGGTAGTACTTTGTGCAAGTATGACCTCCTACACTCTCTCTCCCCCCAGGTATATTATTAGTCAAATAGAATTTTCTGAGAAGTTCTGCAGTTCCGTAGAATATTTACAGAGGTATACTCTGGCAAAAAGGAGGTGACACAGGCAGCTTTATGTCCTATGATGAAAAACAACTCAGTGTTTATGCACTTATATTATTTGGAAAAAAAATTCCTAAGTACTGTTAGAATGAAGCCACTTATTAGTAAAGACTTAAAATATATTTTTAATTGCTAAAATTTTGTTCAGTAATGGAACGCAACTAGGGCTGTGTACAATGGGATTATAGAGCTTTGTAGATGGTTACAGTAGTGGCCACCGCTGCAGAAAAGGAATTCTGGTGTTCCTTTACCTTGACTTCTGAAAGGTTACCTCCTGGATGTAACTTCATGGCCAATTTGCAAAGCCACCTCAACCCCTGTGCAAAAGTTAAAATTTATACGTGTGCAGCTTGATTCTGTGCATTGGGAGGTAGGCTCTTGCTGCTACTGATTCTTGGCCCTATCCAGCATAGTCAACATAATCCAGATCAGCCCTCAAACCCTGGTCAAGAACGGTCTTCAGCGGTTGGGGCATATGGCAGTTAGTACTTTTGTTATACACGATGCAAGACTGCTAATGTGCTGCCTTCAAAGGTGGCTCAAGACTGTTCACTGAACAGACAGTCTAACTATACTACTTTCCATACCCACTAGATGGTTACATAACTACCTATGCTTTATGTATCCACTTCTGATACTTTGAAAAGCTCCCTGGGGCAGATTATAGGCCAAAATGGAGCACATTGTACCGAAAATGGTCCTGACAGCAAACTGTAAGTATCTTCTGTGGGATGGGGGGATCACTATATGGAAACCTGTGACCTGAACGTTGAGGGATGAGAACCAATTTCCTTGGTCCAGTGACAGAATTATTGCTGTGACCGTCAACATTTTGAATTTTTTTGCCTTCAAAAGTGGTGCATATGGCATGGGTGAAGGCATCCATGAGTGTTCATACCAGTTAAATGGTGGTTATAGCCATCTCTCATGAGTGATACCAATCTCCTCAGAGACTTCTGGAAAAGAACCTCTATATGAATGAAGAGGAGAGCATTGCACAGATATTGGGGAGACCGAGGAAAGTTCTTCATCAGAATCCTCCTCTTCCAATCCCTCTATGGTGGTGGAGTGTCATGGACAACTTGACAGACAGTCTTTGGAAGTCTTTTGAGAGGAATTTTGGGTCTTTTTCTTAGATGCACTCAAAGAATACGATGGGGAGATAGTGGAGGCAGTGAACTTACCTGGAGACCAGCGTATGGGGGGGAGGAAGTCCCCTGCCTAGGGTCAGAGGCAGGGCACAGTGAGCTCTCCATCATGAGGAGTTGAAGTTTGATCTCCCTATTTTTTCTGGCTCTAGATTTTAATGCCAGATAGAAGTGGCACTTTGGGGAAATATGAGATTCCCTGAGGCAACAGATGCACTGGGAGTGTTCATCATTCACCAAGATTGCCTCCCAGAACAACAGGCAACATTTGAAACTTGGGGAACTGGGCATGCCCTTCCAGTAAAGAAAGTTTCAGAGTTTATCTATTACCTATATATAAAAAGGTGTTTTGTTTTTTTAAAACTACTACAACTAAAACTACTAAGTACTAACTACTAAATACCACTAGGAACTATAATCAACTATTAAAAGAGCTAAGGAGACACAGAAGTAAAACTCAGCACAGACAACTGCTAAGGCTCTGTCCCAGGCCGAAGCAGTTGAGAAGGAACTGAGGGCTGTAACATAACTACCCACTAGTACTGTTGATTTAATCACAGTTAACTCACGTGATTAACTCAAAAAATTAATCGCAGTTTTAATTGCACTATTAAGCAATAGAATACCAAGTGAAATTTATTAAATATTTTTGGATGTTTTTCTACATTTTCAAATATATTGATTTCAGTTGCAACACGGAATACAAGTGTACAGTGCTCACTCTATATTATCTTTCCACTAGTCAAACATCCTAGTCTGGTTTGGGACCTCAATCTGGTTTTTAAATGCCTTACAAGATCTCAGTCTGAATCAATGGCTACCTGCTCCCACTTGCATTTGTTGATGAAAGCAGCATTTCTGGTAGCTGTCATGTCAGCTTGACGTGTTGAGGAAATATGTGCCTTTATGGCATATCTCCCTTCCACAGCACTTTTCAAAGACAAGGACCCATTACAACCACACCAAAAATACATTCCAAGCTCCATATTAATCAACCCATTCATCTCACAATTTTCCACCCTAAACCTCACCTAGACGAAGAGGAGGCCCAGTTGCACCCATTTGATGTCAGCTCTCTCTCTTGATAGGATTAATCCTTTCAGAAAGACTCCTAAATTATTTATTTCAATTGCAGACAGATCAAAAGGATCTGCTGTGTCTAGACAAAGTTTTTCCAATTGGATTTTCAACTGCTTTAGTTGTAGCTACCAATGTTGTAGTCTCTAAGGACACTCAGACATATGAACTCACTCTACGAGGTCTATTTCCTCGTCTACAGCCCTTCTCATAAATGTTCCCATTACTGAAATATGTAGAGCCGCAATGGAGGCCTCTATACGTACCATTGCTGAGCACTATGCAATAACTCATGACTTGGTTGCCAATGCTGCATTTGGCTCTGAGTTGAGTCAAGTATTGAAAAAAATATGGCAAAGCCACCTCCTCCTTAAAGGGAACTGCTCAGTAGTCACCTAGAATGGAGCACTCTTAGGGACACTACTTGAAGATGAAATGCTTACTCACGTGGTGTAGTAACTGGCTCTTTGAGATGTGTGTCCTTATGGGAGCTTCAGTTAAGGTGACCAAATGTTCTGATTTTATAAGGACAGTCTTGATTTTGAGGTCTTTTTCTTATGTAGGCTCCTATTACCCCCCAACCCCTGTCCTGATTTTCCACATTTGCTGTCTGGTCACCCTAGCTTCACTACCCGTCTTCCTTCTCCTCAGCTTTGGAGTTCTCTGCTATGGAGCCATATGGTAGAGAAGGAACTGAGGGCAGTTGACTTTCACAGTGCTGTATAACAGCACAGAGTATGAGACTGAGTAAGATGCAAGTGCAGGCCAAATGGACACTGCTGTGAGAAATCCCTGCTCAAACATGCGGGGGTACGACAGCACCTAGAATGGAGCAGCCTGAGGGGCACACATCTCAAAGAACCACAGTTACTTCACAGAGTGAGTAACCATTTCTTCTCTTTTCTGTCATCTAGCTCCTCATGTGGTGTTGACCTACTATTTTGCCTCCCTTTTTCATGTTTGTGAGACTGTTACACATAGGAGGGTATACAGTAGGTTCTTACTGCTTAGGGTGACCATATTTCCCAAAGGGAAAATAGGATGCCAACGGGACTGGCCCGAGCTGCTCACCCGAGCCCTCCTCCTCACATGGGGCTGGCGTTGTTGCTCGCCTGTGCCATGCTTGCCCCCCATGCAAGGCTGGCGTTGCTGCTCACTTGAGCCTTGCCTGCTCTCCCTGTGCGAGGCTAATGCTGGTGTCACTGCTCGCTCGAATCCTGCCTGCCCCCCCCCCACCTGAGCCCTGCCGCGCCCCCCCTCCCCGTGTGGGGCTGGTGTTGTAGTTTGCTAGAGCCCTGCATGTGCCAAACCCTGCCACTCTCCCCGTGCCAGGCTGATATTGGCATAGCTGCTCGCTCGAGCCCTGCATGCTGCCTACCTTCCCACCTGCGTGGAACAGGCATCTCCCTCCATCCGTCACCTGTTCCTCTGCAACTCACTTTTTTGACAAATGTGGGCATTTGTCCCATTTACTCTTGTCAACTGAGCAAATGGGACAAATGCCAACTTTTGCCATAAGTCAGGATGGCCAGGACAGGGCTTAAAAAAGGGACCGTCCTGGCCAAAACGGGACAGAGTGGGAGGCACAGGGAAGAGAGACTTTTTGATTCAGGATACCAGGAAAAGCAGTAAGGATAAGAGAAACTGGATAGTAAATAGTAAGACTGGTTCATTTTTATGACCATCAATCAGTACTTAAGAGTTTTTTTTTTTTCTGAATAGTTTAATTAATGCATAACACTGAGCTGTTTTTCATCTTAGGACAGAAAGCTGCCTGTGTTACCTTCTTGCTAGAGTATATCTCTGTGAACATTCCTTGGAAATGCAGAATTTCTGTTTGACTAATAAGGTACTTTAGGTAGGGAAAAGTGTGTGTGTGTGTGTGTGCAGAGAGGGAATACTTGCACAATTTACTACCCATAATAAAAAGTTTGCTGCTCTAGGTTCTGCAGATCAATCTGTGACCCATATTGCATGAAAGGTAACCAACAGCAGCAAAATAAGAAGAAATAGTAAACCAAATCAGACATGTTGGTAAACTAGCCGCCAGTCCAACCGGACTTAGCCTGCCACATCTTCTGTCCCAAACCTGGACTTGCGCAAGTCTGGGCTTACCTGAAATCCCCCAACTCCTACCAGCTTGGAATCCGCTGCCCAATCTAATCAGAATAATAGGGCTGACCCCCCTGCCTCCCACTGGCCAACCTCCCTTGTGGGCACCACCAGACCCAATCCTGGATGCTAAAAGCAGGAAAATAACCCCTCCTCCTATCAGCTCAGCCGGGTCGACACATACCCAAACCAGCTTCGCTTCACTCATAGACAATGGAATCAAAAGACCACAGCTGGCCTGCACCGCCCGGCCAGAATAAGGAAAAACTGTAACACCAAGAACGAGAGAATTCTTCGCTCTTCCCTTAGCGCTCTTCCCCACCCAAATAAGGAAAATACCCACAGCGGCTTCCTGCCCCAGAAAAGAACTGTCCAATGTTTAACAAGAAAACTTATAGAAAAAAAAGAATATAAAAAACATCTGCATAGAACTCCAATAAAGGCTGATAAAGAAAAGATAAAGAAACAGCTGAGAAAAGATAGCCAATAAACCAGCACAACACATTAACATACAGTAACATACACCCAAAACACATAGCTGAATACTTGCGTCCTGGACGTACAATGGTAGAGAAATATGGAAGAATAAAAAGACTGTTTTCCTCATAGCAAAAACCAACAAAAGAACCAAGTAACAAAGTCCCTGCACCCGATTAAAACCAACTATCAGTCCGATGTCCCTGGCAGGTTTCGGTTACCTTTTCACGTAAAAGAAACTAACCCTACCTTACCATACCATTAGACACCCCCCAAATCACCGACATAGAAACTGGCACTGAAGATTCACTAAAATTAAACTAAACAGAGAAACACACAAGCACAAAAATAAAGCAATGCAAAGTAACAGACCAACATTGCAGGAAAATTTGTTTTTTTAAAACTAGTGACGGGAAACTCTCAGGGAAGGCACACATGTTAGACAGCTCCTGAAAGGCGAATTTCGAATCAAAATCTTGGAGAGAGGACGCCCACCGAAGAATTCTTCTTGCCGTGCGGTAGAACACTAAGCGCAGCAGGCATTGTAGCGGAACCCGCCGTCCAAAAGGGAAGCTTGCCAGCGTACAACAATGCAAGCACTTTCACTCACTGACAGTGACTGTCCCCTCCCGATAGTTTCTGCTGAGGAAACACGACAGGAGAAGTTCTGATCACGGTCCTTACCTGCAAACTGCCCTATCCACAGCAAGGCATCGTGTATAGGAAGGTGTGTCAAAGCGGGCCGAAGCACAGGGCAGACGGAGTGCGCCTTAAGTTGGGTAAAGCTTCTGACACGCACAGTCCATTTAACGTATGCGGGGCTTTTGCTCCAACGTCGGCTACTGGGCAGCGAGGCGTAGTTGTGGACAAAGCGCCTGAATACCGCGGCAAGCTAAGAAGATGCCTGTCTTTGACTGGGACAGCACTTGATAACCTCCACCTTGCCGTCGTATGGTCCTCGACCCACCGGATCCAGGTAAGTTCACTCTGTTGGCCTATTGAAACTTGTTGGCCCTAACAGGTAGCCGGGGCCCCTCCCCCCCCCCCCCCCCCTGATAGTCAAAGCTTCCAGTGTTTCAGGTGCGGCCAGAGTAGAAAAAAATGGCCACATCATCGAGGTAACACGGCATATCGCCCAGCCGGCGAGGAGACCACACACCTGAAAGGTGCGGGTGCATCGCAGCCCAAAGAATACACTAAAATTCATATACCCCTGCGGTGACGAACGCGACCTTCCTGGCAAGCAGCATGGGACGCCCAGTACCGTGTTAATCAGAAGATGAAACTGGGCACTCCAACTTTCCAATGCTCATCGTGCTGCATTGGATATGTCGGACGAGTACCGGATTAGCCGACGGAAGCCACAACAAAAGCGAGAGTTCCCCATTCGGTTTGGTACCAAACTACTGGAGATGCCCAGCACTGGTAGATTGAGCGGATTAAGCCAACTGTACATGTTCGGATCTCCTGCGTAATACAGCCGCGTGGGGACAGCCCGCAGGGTGTTAATGGTAGCGATACCGCGAGCGATGTCGAAGGGTAACCGTTCAGCTCGTCGCGAGGGCTGAAGACAATGTGCAAGTGGTGCACACCCTGGTGTGCCGCGCAGACCCAGGGGGTTCGAGGTTCACCTTCTTCCAACGCCGCACGTCTTCTGCATCAAGTCAGACGCATCAAGCCACCCTGCCGTCCCTGCGCCGGATCGTAAACGACAAACTGTAAGTCGCGTAATAAAAGGCTGAGAATTAACATGGACACTGGTCTAGTGAGGAATCGGGAAATCAGGAAGTAACATCCCCAGCGCTCTTGACGGTGAATGGCCCTCCACAGGACCATTCTAGGACGGCGCCTGAAGACAGAACCTGTCTCCCCTTGAAAAGGTCCTCGGTAGGATCGTACCAGCCTTTGCCTCCCGATACCTGTAGTTTTTCTCACAAGGGGCTAGAGAACGGCGGAGGGTTGAGTGCGCACAAAAGCCAATGCTTAGTCCTGGCGAAGGGTAAATCCCTCCATGTGCTCACCAACTTAAGGCCCCTAACCATGCCATAACACAATAAAGGAAAACCTAAACTGGATGTAACACGCCTGTAACAAAGAGCAACGGGCTGCAACCGGTCCCACAGAGATCATTAACGGAATGTTACGGAAGAAGCCCCTCAATGGTCCATTAAAACCTTCTCCAACAGGCCATTGGTTAGTGGATGGGCAACCAAGTGATCACCCCAGAGCACGGTCCCCATCGGTGCCGCTGCCGAAAGTAGATCCTAAAGGAAGCGATTCGAGCCAATCCGACCCTGTGAAACGGTTATGCCGGCAAACGGGCTACCGGTACCCCAGAGCCACTGCGGCCATCGTAGCAAAGTCCACGAAATACTACGTAGCTTCCTCCCCTTGTCTATCGACAAAGGAACCCAGAACCACAGCACCGGGAAATGGGACTGTCAATAGGGGTGGCGGAGAGCCTTGGCCCATCTTGAGGCTTCGACTCTGCACAGCTCACCAAGACGACCTACCTGGCAACTCTTGCCCATTCCACCGCCATAGAAAGACTCCCACCTTCCCGTGCTTGCACCCCAAGCAATGACCACGGGAGGAATCATGGGTAAGCTCAAAAGCTCCACCTGATTAGTTGAACCACACCGCTGCTGCCTGTTCCTGGCGCCGCAACAGAAAGAATTCCCTGAAAAAGCCTTGTCGAACAAACCGGATCGGGCAGAAGAGCAAGCGGTGGTTCTCCGTCAAGCCTGCCGCCGCAACGGTCGAAGGTTACATTGCCCTGCCATCGGAACGTTCCTTGAATGGACTCAGTCTCCTCAGCACGGTACTGGGCTTGATCGCCTGGAAGGATGTAATGATGGTTGCACGTCGGTGCACCGGGTATCAGGGCCTGTCTGAGCTCTTGAATGTGAGCGTTTGGCTCTGCATTCAGCCGGTCCTCGGCACGTGGAATGGCCGTGATGTGCGCTGTCAGTTCCGGTCTGGGACGGAGGTTTGGCTGGGTCAGACTGTACCATGGACGGTCCACACCTCAGCGGCTCTGGGTAACCACAGACAGGTTCCTGTGGACGCTGAAATAAGATGGGCTGAAAGTGTCTTTGCTCGGAACACTTCCCGGACGCAACCTTGATGGGCCAAGCGCCCAACAGGATGGGAAAAGGTCATAGACTGCAAAAGTCCACAATTCCTGACCACCTGTACGGACAGGCATTCAGCGTAGCAATCCACAGTGTGAAAGAGGGACAATGGCACACTGCCGGGTATATGGGACGACGAAGAGTGGTGGATAGCGGACACGGCCCGGTTTCCACGCGATAAACTTCTCCGCCCACCAGCTTTTCCTGCTCCAAGGGATAGAGGATCGGCCGGGCTAGGTCCCGGGGGCAATGAACTTGCACCGGGGGTTATCGAGCTGCATGGCCGTGGGCGGGCTACATGTCTCCGTTAATACGGATAGCAAGGTTCCAGATAAAACTTACTGATGACGGAGTCACTGAGACGGTGAGGTGGAAGGATGGGTGCGGCTTCTTGGGTAGGGGTGGGGTGCCCCTGGTTGCTAGGGTTGCGGGTGTCGTGGTTTCAAACTCCCCTTAATAGATTTGCGCTCCCAACGGCCATGCCATTGCTCAAGCTCCCCCGCGTAGAGTTGGGTCACTACGGAACCGTGTTATTCTCAACACCAGACCAAGAACGCTCCACATAGAGTGCGCAATTGCAAGGTTGAACTGGCCGAATTATCAGGGGCCCGCAATCTCCAACTAGTAGGCGGGCGGGAAGACCCCGTCCACTGTGGTTCTGAACAGCCGACGCGTGAGCCGTCTGGACCCGGCCCGATCGGCTGGTGAAACAGTTAATCCATAGTTCCGGCATTAGCCGCACAGTCGCCCAGGGTCCACTGAGTGGAACTCAGCGAACATACTGGCAGGGATTGTACCAATACAACTTTCGAGAATTTCTAAAAGGCCCGGGTCCACTGCCTGTCGGGAATCGGTCGGTGAACACAGACGCAGGGCGGAGGTGATTGTGGCCGCTGCCCGTCAATCCAAACCTGCGTGAGCTCTGTAGCATCCGTCTCGTGAATTGGCCCTCTTGCGGGTTTTTTTCGGACCCTTGGCTTCCTGTCTCTTCGGTGAGATCGCCTCCGGCATTTGTCCTAAAGTAGTTCCAGCGGTTTCCAGTTTTCGTTTTCTGGGCTGTAGCGGGCGTTTCCTGTTGCTCACTTTGAACTCATGGTTGTTCTGTGGAGGTCCCCGGTCTGTTAATGTGCTTTCGCCGTCTGAATGTCCAGCCGGATGGCAATTGAACCCAACCAAAACACTATCGGCTTCGTGCGGGTACTAGTTTCATGTTAAAAAAGGATGTAAGGGGCTCTGAAGAACTGAAAAAAAAATGTTGCAAGCTGCAGCGAGAAAAAAAATTTCAGCGCTACACAAGCAAAAAAAACTGAAGCCAGAAAAACAAATCAACCCTCAGCCCTGTAAAGCCCTGGTCTTCCTAAAAGAGATGCTACGACAGCGCAGGAAAAGAAAAAAAAATTGCTGCTCGTAAAACAATCTCTTCCTCCGGGACTGGTAGCTAGCAACCTGAAAAGAAAGGCTAGTCCAAACAATGACTTAATCTAAGACCAGTAAAAGCATGCTGAAACGCAGGAAAGAAAATTTACTTAGCCCTAAAACCGCATTCTTCTCGCAATGCTACGGAAAAAAAAAAGAGCTAGGCTTATGGATTTAACTGCCCATCCTGCACACCATGTGAATCTAGCGTCGCATCCCAACCACTTAGTGCCACCACGGTCGCCCAACCTGACTTGCGTCAAAGTTGGGCTTACCTAACCCCCCAAGCTCACACACTGATTACGCGTCACCAGACAGAATGAAACATGGGCCGACCCCTGCCCTCGGGCCCAACCTCCCTGGGACACCCAGAACCAATCCTGACCAAAAGCAGGGCAATACCCTTCCCCTCCGACAGGCTGCCTCGCGCTAACCGTGACCAAGAAACCACTTTCGCTCCCAGGACAATGGAAGACAAAATACACGGGCTTGCACGCCTGCCCAGTAATAGGAAAAACGTAACCACAGAGAACAAGAGAATCTTCGCCTCCCGAATCTCCTTCCCGACCAAAGGAAAATACCCCACACCTGCTTCCCCTCCCTAGAAAAGAATCACAAGGTTAACAAGAAAACGTATAGAAAAAAAAAAAAAAAACAACATCATTAAGAACCAATACAGGCTCTTGCTATAAGGAAAAATAAGCAACAGTCCGTATCTAAAAGAAGCCCAAGTTAAACCACACAACCAATAAAATACAGGAATAACACCCAAAGACCATATAGTGAATTTGCTCTGGACTACGAAGTGAGAAGAAGAGAGAGAGAATAGAAGAAAACCTGTTCCTCATAGCGAAGAAAACAACAAGACAACAATTCCCGCCCCTGACTTAACACATGCCTTAGGCCTGTCAGGTTTCGGTTACCCTTTCAGTACAGAAGAAACTAACCCTACCTTACGATATCCAGTAACAACATAGAATGTGTTTTGAACTGTCAGGCAGAAATCGAGCAAAATATAAGAGAAACTAAAAGCACCAAAGGAGTCGAGAATGACAAACCAGAACACTTAGAAATGAAATTCATATCTGAGCATTAAATGCCCTGAAAGATAACAAAGACACCAACAACAATA
>NC_133771.1:88666415-88683253 GCF_003597395.2 Chelonoidis abingdonii
GTTTCCTCATAGCTAAGAAAACAACAAAGACCCCAAGTATACAAATTCCCGCCCCTGACTTTAAACAATCCAGTTCTCTGATTGGTCCTCTGGTCAGGTGTTCGGTTACCCTTTTCAGGTAAAAGAAACTTAACCCTTACCTTACCTATCCATTTATGACAACATGATTGTTTGTTTTTTTTTTGACTGTCAGTCAGTGAAAAATAACTGAGAAAATAATTAAAGAGAAAGTAATAAAGCACCAAAAGGGGTATAATCTGATAATGACAAACCAGAACTACTTTTGTAAATGATAATTCATATCTTCAGCATTAGATTCCTTTGAAAGAGTTAACAAATACACACAACATACATATAGTAAAACATTTCTGCTACATGCACACATTTTAAATTTTTGCCTCTTTGTGGATAGGTTTCATATTAAAAAGAACAGATGTAACACAATCAGTAAATTATAGCCATGTTTAATGGCTGCATGTCGTTTATTCTTTTTAGAGCAAATACATGCTGTACTTTTCCACTACTAAATTATGTCTTCATCTACTTTTTTATTAGATCATAGGCATGAGTCATTTTACAGACTGAAGAACAGTATTAGTTCTAAGATACTGCATAGAACACCAGGCCCTGCATACATCTATTTACAAAAGATTAGGCTGCCATCTTTTGGCAGAAGGAAAGGAACAAAAAACTTTAACAAACATAGATAAGATGTATTGTGCCACTGGACTCTCCTGTTTGATTTTAATATAATAATTCTAAGACCCGTAGTCCTCTGAGTATATTAATGTTTTTTGCTGGCCAGTACTATCCCACTTGCAGTTTCCCTCTTATGGCTTACCTAGGCCATGGCTACACTGGCGCTTTACAGCGCTGCAACTTTTCACTCAGGGGTGTGAAGAAAACAGCCCCCTGAGTGCTGCAAGATACAATGCTGTAAAGCGCCAGTGTAAACAGTGCCACAGCGCTGGGAGCACGGCTCTCAGCGCTGCAAGCCAAACCCCATGAGGAGGTGAAGTACGTGCAGCGCTGGGAGAGTTCCCTCCCAGCGCTGGCGCTGCGACTACACTCACACTTCAAAGCGCTCCCGCGGCAGCGCTTTGAAGTTTCGAGTGTAGCCATACCCCTACACTAGGATAAAAGGTGTATTTTAAAAACACGTTAGCCAATATGTTTTAACTAATACATTCTAAAATTCTAGGGTTCACTGCCACTGGGTTTCATATTTTAAAATACAATTTGCTCTGTCTGCGCTATAGTTTTAAAAAGTTTTGGTGAATTGTTAGCAAACTGTTTTGTAAAATGCATCTTTCATCCTTGTCTAGACGACCTCCTGAAATAAGACCTTAATACTTGACTTCTAACAGAGAGTACTTGACTCTCTAACAGAATTCTAATGCAGAATTCACAGTTGTAATCTCTCCTCTGCAGAGTGGAAAAAATTCAACGATTTAAAAAAAAATCAGATTTTTTGATAAAATGCTTTTTGAGGAAAAACCTATCTAAAGATAGTTTTAATTAAGCTACATTATAGTTCAAAGATATCTCATCACGGAATAGGGATTATAAATTCTAATTCTGTAGTATGAGACAATATATTCATGTAATGTTTAAGGAAAATGTTGTAAATGAGTTCCAATAGTTCATGGATTAAGGACCCAATTTTATGGGGTTCCACAGGCTTCTGTATAGATTATTTAGGTTTAATCTTTTTCTCTGCCCAATGGTACTCTGCTCAGTCTAGAAGATACCATCAGAGATGCTTAGTTTTGCAGTTCTCAAACTCTGGATTTGTGTCTGCAAACATACTTGTTAACAGCAAAAATATTTTAAATAAATAAATAATATATAGAGGTGAGAAATAACAGACCTCAACCCTATTGTCCCTCTGGAAATTTGTGTACACAGAGTCAATCCCTTACCTCTCTAAAAGTGCAAAGTTTCAAAAAGTTCAATGAATTAGAAGGTTATTGGGGGCGGAATAGATCTGGACAAGAAGTTGTCTGGAGATAAATGTGAGAAGCGAAGGACATAAGCTTGTTTTATTAAAATATTGTATGTTTGCTGTTGAAGAACAAAATCCAGAATACTTTAATGTTGTTGTTTTTAGTTAAATAAAACAATTTAAATGTCTGTCTGGTGATCTTCTCCAAATACTAATGATTAACCTGTTGAATAGGAGATAGTTCACCTCCCAATGACTTCATAAATATCTGCTTCACTTACCTTTGGTAAATGAAATAACCAAACAATCATTCATTTTCTGATATAGCTGTAAAACTAATCTGAAAAGTTTTCAAAATAAATCAGTTTAAAAATGTATAGCGTGTACCTTCTAAAAATGAAACCTACATCTATCTCTGAGTTGTGAAGAATATGTATTAAAGTTATAACAACCAACAAGAATGCACTTTTATGTAGAAAACTATGATTAATTCTAGTCTTCCTGACTAGTGATTTAAATCTATTGGATTTAAATCACATCCACTCTGCTCCTCTGTGTTGCAGCTGTCTCAATGTCCTGGAGATGAAAATATATTTTCATTACTTTGCTTGTATTCTCTTTATTAATGATATCCATATTCTCTGGGGCATGCATCTTTTTGGTGGCAGCCTAATCTTACTTCTGTAGCAAGAGATTGGCTCTGTTTTCACTTCAGTTGTATTCTGTGGTGGAAATCTCTGGCACAAGGAACAAATTTATAGTGCTGCTTGTTCCTAATATAAACTGGAGTAAGATTGTCGTTCTCTTTTAATAGATTTTTCCCATTACTTTTTTTTGGCCTGTACTATACCTGTGTATGTATATATAAATGCTGGAAAACACTGATGTAGAAAAGTGAAATAACTTTGAATATTTTGTTATGGTTAAAGGGATGTTGTCAGGTGAAAAATCATACTTAACAAAATATGACCAGTTATACATAACCCATTATACTAAATTTTGAAATAATTTTCTAGTTTTATTCCTCATAATTAAGTGTTCATTTACTTCTTTCATTATTGTACTTTCCTTGTGGACCATAATAATAGACATCTGATTCACTGTTTAGCTGTCAAGCATTCTCATAAAGTTGCAAAGTTTGGCTTGCAAACATAGTAGGGAAATGCTTAAATCCAAACAAAATTGTATTTTCACTGGATTTAAAAACAAACAAACCACAGATGTTACTGAACTTATGTTTTGGGTCTAACTGGACCTGAGAATCTCTCTTAAAGAATATTAAGTGTACTTTCAATCACATCTGGTCAATGAAAGATTATAAAATATTCTCTGATTTTCCCACTTAATTATTGTGTGCTTGAGTTGATAGAATTTACTTCTACAGTAAATAAGTATAAAGTATATTAATATTTTATTCTGTAGTCACATTTGGAAGATTAACTCTTTTATATGTAACTGTTGAATATGAGCATTCACAGTGTTGCATGTAATATACTAATGCAATTTCAACCTTTTTTTCTTTTGATTATAGCACCATTGAACCTCTGTATTTCACCTATGGAATCTTATTTGCCTGTGGTTGTTCATTTGCGTATCAGCCATCCTTGGTCATTCTGGGGCAATATTTCAAGAAGCGCCTTGGACTAGTGAATGGCATCGTCACTGCCGGAAGCAGCTTGTTCACTGTGTCACTGCCTTTCCTTTTAAGAGTGTTGATTGATTCAGTTGGCCTGTACAACACTTTAAGGGTCCTGTGCATCCTTATATTTGTTCTTTTCCTGGCTGGCTTCACTTACAAACCCCTCATTTCCAGTGCAAATGACAAAGAGGGTGGAAAGAAGGGCATGTTGAGATTTCCTCCGGCAAAGAAGATTTTCAGTTTCTCCATTTTCAAGGTTATGGGTTATCGAATCTGGGCTTTTGGAATCCCTGCTGCACTTTTTGGATACTTTGTGCCTTATGTTCACTTGGTAAGTGCACACCTTTTGCTGTGTTTAGTTTATCTAAAAAATCTATTCCCTTTATATTCTGAACTAAGAAACCACTGGTATTAGGAATATCTAACATCAAAGTTGTACTGTGGAGGATCGTGACTTGTGTTCTAATGTCTGCAATTAGGAGACATTCTAGCTGTCAATCAGAACCTTTGCACTGTCTTAGTCTGGAGCCAGTTTAATTTTTAGTTCCTTATTTTCTCCCCTGAGGTTGTATAGAGGGGGGTAAAGGAAAAATATTTTAACTGCACAAGAAAGCCTCTGAGTAATATTCTGTTTTACTTCAAATGAATTTTGTACTATTTACTGAACAAAATTGTTTTTGTTTTTAAGGCCCTGAACAGTAAACATTGCCAATTACACTGAGTATTTATGTATCATTTGAGTGAGGATAATGACTGGATGTTGCATATTAGAACAGTACTGAGAATATACTTTAGAATATGCAAATATCCTTTGGATTTATTGGATACTTTGTGAAAAAACACTCCTGCAGATAACAAAATAGGGAGATTTTGATCATGAATGTAATGAAAGAATTAAAATATATCGCAGAAAAAAAGTTGATTTCTAGTCCATGCTTAATTTCCCATTTTGATTGATTTCAGCGGTATTAACTAGAGCTTTGCCCAAAAATTTGCACTGCTAGTAAATCAATTTTTTAATAATAAATTTGCTAGTTTTGTTAGAAGCACAATATTTGAGCTATATCTTGCCTTTCCCTTTGAAATTTCGTAATAATAAATATGAAAATATCTGTTGGAAAAATAATACAGCAAAACACAGACAGTCCAGTATGTTCATGGAAAGTGTTGGGGGAGGAGGGAAAGGGGGAAGAGACAACTTATTGTTTCAGAAGATGGAGGAAGAAACCAGGAGGGCAGTCATTTTAGACTTGATTCTGACTAACGGAGAGAAATTGGTAGCGAACTGAATGGGGAAGGCAACTTGGATGAAAGTGATCCTGAAATCTTCAAGCTTCATGAGTCTAAGGCCTGGTCTACACTGGGTGGGGGGGATTGATATAAGGTACTCAACTTCAGCTACGTGAATAATGTAGCTGAAATCAACGTACTTAGATCTACTCACTGTGGTGTCTTCACTGCAATGAGTTGACTGCTGCTGTTCCCTATCGACTGCCTGCGCCTCTCACGGCGGTGGAGTACAGGTGGGAGAGTGCTCGGGGTTGATTTATTGCATCTAGACTAAACATGATAAATTGACCTCTGCTGGATCAATCGCTGCCTGCCAATCCGGTGGGTAGTGTAGACATACCCTAAGGAAAGGAAGGAATGAGAACAGTAGAATGAGGACAGTGGACTTGAAAAAATCAAGACTCAACAAACTTAGATAACTAGTAGGTAAGGTTACATGGGAAGAAAATCTCAGGGATAAAGGAGTTCAGGAGAGTTGTCAGTCTCAAGATGTTTCCTGAATAATAATTGATGTTCTTGCTAGACCTAATAGGAGGACAGCAACATTTCAAATAGCTGCATTTATTTATTTGTATTACCCCAGTGCCTAGGAGCCCTAATTGTAGACCAGGACCCCGTTGTGCTAGGCGCTGAGCGAACAACAGAACAAAAAGTTGATCTATCCCTGCCCTAAGAGCTTATAATCCAACTATAAGACAAGAGACAGCAGATGGATACAGATAGACAGATGGGAGAGTACAAGGAACTAATGACATGATCAGCATGGTTACTGATGTACTGATACCATAGCACTGTATGCATTGTTTAGTCTGTTGTCTTCTGGAAGATACTAGAATCATATCTCATTGCATGGGCTATTTAATCAATTACTTTCCTGTTCTGCTCAAGCATTTTCAACAACAATTATTGGATCCAATGTCAGAGACCTAGTTTAATTTCTTTGAGTGATTGCTCATGTCCATTCCACAGTAGGTGTGTGTGCTCGCCACATGCACCTGTACCAGACTTTTTTCCCTTAGCAGTACCCATAGAGGAGCACTTGTAGCAACCCCTGGAGTAGCACCACCATGGCACAGTATAAGGGGCTCTGTGCACTCCTCCAACCCCCAGTTCCTTTTTGCTGCCAGTGATGGTGCTTTGGAACTGCTGTGTTTCAGCTCTTCGCTGTAGCCATCCCTGTTTAGACTGTTGTTTAGTTCTGTAGATAGTATGTGTAGTTTTAAAAGTAAATATATCTAAAGTAGAAGAGCCTCTAATAACTGCGCCTGGGTTGTGTGGCACTTGTAAATGGGCTATGCCTCCCGCACACTAGTTGCTTACTCTGTCTTGGAGAAACCCAGGTCAGCGACCACTGCAAAATTTGCATATAGTTTAAACCCTGGACTAAGAAGGAGTGGGATATATGGCTCTGAGCCATATTGATGGAGTTGGCCCTGACCTTGCCACCCCTGCACCACTCCGAGTCGGCACCGTAGCATCAGTGCACGGCGACCCAGTGGTACCTTCCACCAGCCAGCACTGCTCCCCATCCATGGGACTCTTTAGGAGAACGAGGAAGTGATCTTCTCCATCAAGACACCTGGACAAGGCTGGGGGTGAGCTTAGACCCGCGCTGGGCAACTCTCGATCCCCCTCGCCCTCACGGATTCCAACTCGAGTAGAGCAGAGTAGCCCAACCCACTCTGAGCCGACCTCCCCGTATGCCAGTGGCCACATACAGGTGCCCTCCGTGCTGGAGGTCCTGCAGGCAACTCGAGACATAATGTCTCTTCTGATACCAGCTGCACCGACCCCAGTGGCTCCCCGGTCCAGAGGCAAACCAGCGCTCGGACCACCTCAGTCGCCACCCGGGCGGTACTGCTTACGGTCGTGGGAAGGATCCCGATGCCACTCTTCGCCGAGTGACCACCCCGCTCTGGGGTCTCGGCTGACCCCCACCCAATTGTCTGGCTGCGTGTCGAGCAACAGGGACTCAAGGCACCCTCCGCATCTAGGGAGTGTAGGCCTCAAGGTCAGAGCACGCTCCGCCAGGAGTAGGACCGATGGCACCGGAGGTTGCCAACTCTGAGAAGCCGCCATAGCCCCTTGCGGTACCAATGTCAACACTGTTCGTGCTCTTCATCGCAGTTGAGGTCCCTGGCACGGCTCGGGTCGGCTCCTGCAGCCCCAGGCCTAGATCACCAGCAGCTGGCTGCCACAGATCCGCCCGACGGAGCTGTTTGCGGAGCAGCCGCTACAGACAGTATTCCTGCTCCTCTACACCGGGCTCACTGTCTTGGGCCCGGCACCACTCATGGCACCGCTACTCATCCCCATCTCTGGATAGCGGTTGTTCATGCACCAGCCCAGCCTCCCCTTGGAGCCGGCAGTTAGTGAACCACATGAGTCCGGTGGGGCAGCCTGCTCCGACAGTGCCGCAGCAAGTACAATGGCACCAGGCTCCCTGGCCAGCGCCCTGGTACCAGTGGACCCTATGGGTCCGAATGCAGACCCCACAGGTGGCTCACTTGGTAGCCAGGGCCTTAGACCATCAGCCTCCATCTTTCAGCCCCGCAGGAGGGGGTCAGTGGGGTGCTCCTCCCCGGCCCTGCATTCAGAAGGGCCCCAGGTGCTGGGGACTGCAGCACTGGTGGGAACGCAAAGCACTGCGCCTGCATCCTCATCCTCCCCAGATGAGGCCACCGTGGCACCACCTCCTCCTGTTCCCCTCCACCAGGAGCTCCTGAAAAGGGTGGCCTCAAGCCTCAATTTACAGGCTGAAGAGGTGGAGGAGCCATCGAACACCCTCTTTGATGTTCTCTCAGCCACAGTACTGGCTAGGGTGGCCTGCCCTCTCCATGAAGGGATGGCAAAAATCTCCACTGCCATGTGGCAGACCCCATCTTCCTTGCGCCCTGTGACGTTATTGATATAAACTGGAACCATATAAAAACATGGGTTGCAACCAAGGTCCTGTAGTGGCACCACATCTTATGTAAAGGGGGTCATATAAGGTGTCTAAGACCAGGTTACGGATTACTGGTTATGATTATGCTGTCTGTATGTCTGTACCATTTTGTAGTTGAAGTTATGAATATTGGCTGTATACTGTCTATATTTCAAACTTGTGCTGTGTTACGGGGAAAGATCCCAGACAAGTTGGTGTCAGCTCAGCTTAGCCTGCTTGATGGCCCATTAAGGACCATTAGCTACATAACTGACCCATTGAGAGGAGGCGGATACGCCTTGTGACTCAGCAGGGTGTGCAGAAACTGGCCCATGTGACTGCAGACTCCATTTTGCTGAAGTCTGCAGTTCTGATTACATCTGTGAGTTCTCCTATTCCAGCTCTGCTTGCCTTTGTCGAGCTAATTCTCCTCAAGCAGCCAGCAGTTCCAGATTGCGCCTTACGAGCTTTTTCTTTCTCTTCTCAGCTTCTCTTCGCTAACGTTCAAGCAGGCTTACGTAGTTCTCCAGTTGTCTCCAGCTGGCCAAGCTTGCTTCTCTTTCATTCGAATTTCTGCCAGTTTTTGCTAATATTCAAACTGAAGGCTGTCCATCAGGGGCTGCATTTTCATTGCTTTTGGTTAATGCTTTTTGTCTCATGGTCACTGATCTTTAACCAACCAAACTCTCAATTACAAATTTTGGATAGCGTGGGGTTCTGACCCAAAGCTTAATGACATGGTTTGTGGATCCTGCCAACACGCCCCTGTGGCCATGGGATTCTGGCGGGACCCAGCTGAGAGTGCCAATTCAGGACAACTGCTCAAACAGGGCAGTCACAGCCCTAGGCTGGGTTTTTCCACCTCTAAGGCAAACCAAACCAGCCAGACAAAGAGGACTCTGGTTTCACCCACTGCTAACCACAAGTCACACAAAGCAATTTCCTTAGACATTCCAGTCTCCCAGTATCACCAACGTCCACCCATCCTGGGGATGAATGGTTATTGAAACCAACACTCCAGTAAAAGAAAAAGGTTCTCTCGATCCCAAAGACCTAAGCCCCAGACCCAGCGTCAATATATACACATCAGATCTTACCACAAATCACGCTGTTGCCAATTCCTTTCGAATCTAAAATCTACAGTTTATGCATAAAGGGAAAAAGGTAGAATTGAGAGCTAGAATTGGTTAAATGGAATCAATTCCATACAGTAATGCAAAGTTCTTGGTTCAGGCTTGTAGCAGTGATGGAGTAAACTGCAGTGTTCAAATCAAGTCTCTGGAGAACATCCCCTGTTGGGATGGGTCATTCAGTCCCTGTGTAGAGTTCAGCTTGTAGCAAAGTCCCTCCAGAGGTAGGAAGCAGGATTGAAGACACAAGATGGAGATGAGGCATCACAATATATGGACTGAAGACAGATGTGTGTGTGTGAGGATGATGCATCAGCCTGCTATATGGCTTTCAGGTGTAAGGACACTTTCTTTTTTTACTTTGGAAAGGTTACAGCAAAATGGAGTCTGCATCACATGGCGGCCAGTTTCTGCACACCCTGCTGAAGTCACAAGGCGTATCTGCTCCGTTCTCAATGGGTCAATTGTGTAGCTGATGGTCTAATATGGGCGCATCGAAGCAGGCTAAGAAGAGCTCACACCCCACTTGTTGGGATCTTTCCCCGTAACACAGCAGCAAGTTTGAAATTAGACAGTTATACAGCCAAATATTCTAACTTCAACTAAAAATCGGTACAGACATACAGACAGCATAATCATAACCAGTAATCCGTAATCTGGTCTTAGACACTTATTATTGAACCCCCTTTACAAAGATGTGGTGCCACTACAGGACCTTGGTTGCAACCCATGTTTTATTGGTTCTCAGTATTATATCAATTAAACGTCACACACCCCCGTCTCTCAGAGGGCAAAGCAGAAGTATTCATGCCCACCAAGGGCAGTAATATTTCTGGACTCACCTTAGCCCCCAATTTCCCTGGTGCTCGAGGTAGTCAACACAAGTTGCGACCAAGACCACCCACTCCCCCGCCACTAAAATAAGGATTTCAAGGAGGCTGGGCTTGTTTGGTAGAAAGCTATTCTTTTTCAGGCTTTCAGCTGATGGATGCGCAAACCACCAAGCTCTGGGGGTCAGGGCGATGGAGGAGTATTAACTTATAGGGCTTCAGTGCAAAGTTTTGGGCATCCTCGAGAACGGATGAACGAGTGTGCGTATAGCAGCGGCGCCTGGGTCGCAGGGAGGGCGCCGCTGCTTCGCCCTAGCGACCCTCGTTCAGGACAGCCCTCTCGACGCAGTGGACCGGACAGCACCGAAGCCAGGTGGCAGACTCCTGCTGAAACGTTCCATGCCAGAGCATGCGTGGCGGTCTGCGTTGCCAGCCGCTATCCAGCAATCTGCGACGAGAAGACTCTCTGACAGGAATCTCCCGCATTCAATGACGCCAAAGCCTGCGTTTAGCAGCAGCACTCGGACTGATGGATCTACAACGACTTCACCCATTCGTGCCGTATACGACGTACTTCGCCTCTATTGTAACCCGCGGCTCGTGAGCCAGGGCCTCCGTTGCAAAGCACTACAGACAGGCCTCGCAGAGCGAGCTCACCCGGTCACGGCAACCACCCAATCTATTCTCTACTAGGAAAGGTGACTACGAAGAGACCACATGATAAAAGCTGCCCTTATAGGAAACTTCCACAGCAGGGCAATTTCTCAGTGCTCCCCAAGCCGGCCTCCTTCAGGTGCAACGGCAGGTGGCGTTAGGCCGCCCCCTTGTTATTGGACGCCTGGGGAACATGGATCGCCTCCACGTTCCGTTCCCCGCCAGTCTCTACACTTGTCTCTGAGGTGGTATGCGGTGTGCTGACACTCACCAGACCGTGGCTGTGCGAGGCGCCTCAGAGCATCATCTTCGCCGGCCCTCTAACGCTCCTGAATTTCTATGTGCACTCCTTCAGCCTGAGGCCCTCTGCCTCTCTCATCCCTCTTCACAGGGAGCCCCTTTCACGAAGCTGACTCGAGCAAAGGTGAGGGACTTCTGTTACCTGGAGGGGAGTGGTGCTAAGCTGTGGAAGCTCTCAGGTTACACAAAGATGTGGGCCTGACTACATCTCGAAATGTAATTTTCCTTATGCACGGAGAGGCTCCAAGGCGCGCGTGGCTGGACTAGTCCCATCCATGGTACCATGTGATGGCAGCCTAAACTAGAGTAGCACTGGCTAAAACACTCCAGTATCACATGGATCATCCCTGGCCTCCTATTATTTCGCCTCTTGGATCCTAGCGTGTGATTGTCTCACTGAATCTCAGAACGTGCCTGTCTATCGCATTTTATATACCTCTCGCGCGCGCAGAGCATTCTCCCTCCTCGCTGTCAGGTAGTACAGTGCAAAAACTCGCAGTTCCTCGTCCTCCCTCATTGTGCTTCTTCAACTTCAGAGCCGAAATCTCTCACTCCAATAGATGTGTGTCTGTCTCGATCGGCCTGATATTCATAGTGGTGTGCGCGCGCGCGAAATACCAGATACTGTCCCCCATCTCGTATGTGATTGGCTGGTGAGATCGAATGCGCAGGTCTAGCGTCCCATGCTCTAAAGGCCATATTTATTACACCTTTCTCTGTCCACTATCCTCCACTTCTCCTGGTTTACGTTGTTTGGTATAATAATTCAATCTGCTATTAGAGTACGCGGTCCTGACAGATACGAGTTGCGATTGCGTTCCTCTGCTGTTGCTCCATCGCGACGATCAGCCAGTAGCGTAGTCCGCCTCCCCTGCGCCAAGTTCGAAGCCTGTGAGTGTTTCGAGTCAAGGGCGATCACGTGGTTTCCTGCTGACACTGCCAGGGCATGCCTCAGCGTGCCTTGTCACTGGCAGTTCATTAGCAATGGTACCTGATTCATGCTCGATTCCGCAGACTCGGATATGAGCAGGTCTCTCTTCATCGCTGTTGGCTCGGCTCGACAAGTGAACTAGTACCAGCTCCTGCGACTATAGTTAGAGACTACAGTCGCTCACCGTTGCCGCCGCCGCAGATCCGTACACAGCTGCTCCCTCGCTCCTCTCGTGTGGCGCCATCCGGCGAACTGTGCCTCTGAGGAAGTCGACGACTTTCAGCGAGCTCGCTCGCCAATCTAGACTAGGTGCAATCTGTTTGTGCGGAACTTGGCAGTGGGACGCACTGTACTCGGAAGAAACCTCTAGACCGCTCAAGAGCTGTGGGTGCGTCGCACGGACTGCAACTAGCGCCTGCATCTTAAGTCTAAATGGACATTCTGAATCGTCTCGGCCTGTCGGCTAATTTCGCTAATATGCCTTACAGGCCGCCTAAGGGTATGTAGAGTCTCTAACTCCCACGTGCACAACATGGCCTGATTTCTGCAGCAACAAAAAGTGGAGCCTGCTCTCCTCTGCCAGCAGGCCTCTGGCTGTGGGATTTGGCATCGCTCACACGAGTGGTCTCTGGACCTGGGGGTGTGCTCACTATCAAATGTGGGGCACTCCCAAGTCCTCTTTTGGAAGGTGTTGTCGGAATTCTTGCTCCAGCTCTGCTGCAGCCTTTCCTAGTTGACTCTTATTGGTACCTTATTACAGCATATATATTAGTAAGCTCTGTGAAAAGTAGTTTTTCAGTTTTAGAGCAGGCCCCAGGCTTCAAGTCGTGCGACCCTCCGTCTCCGTTCCATGCCCAAGGAGTATCCGCATGCGTGAGTGTCTCGGCTGCTTGGGGCGAAACTCACATGAGTGAACGCTGCAGATCTCGGTCTTGAAGCCAAGGAGAGGGACATCAGACTTTGCGCTCTGCTCATGAATCGGCTGCTGCTCAACATCCGGTACGCTGAGTGGATTCGTAAGTGGCAGCACCCCCCTGGCACTGTCCCCTTCCAGAAGCAAGGAGAGCTCAAATTCACAGGCCCAGATAAGGATGGGAGAGGGCTGGCCGGGTGGCTCCGTAGTCCCCTCTGGGCTCGAAGACCTCTGGAGTTCTGCTGGGCACGTCAGTAGAGCAACCACGTCCAGTGTCGACATGCGTCTCTCCTGCAAAGGTCCATGGATACCAATCCAATCACTGGAGCGCTCAATGGACTGTTCAAGAACCATTTTGAGTTGCCGGTGCCCGGGCGCGCTTGGCCAGATGGTGGCCTCGGTCCCCAACGCAAACCGTGAGTGGGTGCTACAGGCCGTCCCCCAATAACAGTGCGCAGCTCTACAACTCGTGAAGATATCCTACCATAGATACTACGGATCGTTCTCGCACGTCAGTAATCCACTGTCACATCGCAGATCTAACCTGTCCACCATCCTCCTCTCAGACGACGGGTCAGTGTACCCCAGTTCCACTGGCATCTGTGGGGCGCGAGTGGCTCGGGTTCCTCCACGGGCCCTCGTGCTAGCAACAGCGCTCAGGCCACACCAAGTATCCAGGCACATAAACGTCCATGGTTCTCGTTATTAAGATGGCCTATTCATAGCCGGGTCTCCATAGAACGCGGCCAAGCATCATTTGCTCTCCGCTCCAGTAGACATCACACATGGGTCCTCCCGCCTGCGCTGTTCACCTCGGCACCAATGGCTACTCGAGCCTCTAGTGCGACCGAAACGCACATCGGAACAGTACTTCTGAGAGTAACCGTCTCCATCAATGTCGAAGGTCCTGATCCTGTAGGAAGGACAGCATATCGTAGGCACCATCACTCCCACCACATCTTATCGGTTACATGTTCAAGTCTGGGTAGGTACCTCAGCGCTGGCACCCTCGCATGCCCCCTGCTGGACTGTCGATAGACATGACAAGAAGCGCGAACCCGTCCTGCAGCTGCATGGACAGGCGAAGGCGCTCCCCATGGCGGAGGTGACTCTCGAAGGTGGTGTCAATGGTACTTGAGCCGCCGTATAGCCCATGAATAGCCAGAAAAACCGCTCGCGGAGTGTGCCAGGGCATCCAAGTCCCTGCTTCGCCAACTTCACTATTAGGCCACAGGACACTCCAATCGATGGCATAGAGGATGCGGACATCCTAGCACACTGGGGGTTGATCCCCTGGCACTCTGGGCTGCGGCCCACCCGTCTCCATAGGCCCAGGGGTCTTTCATGCCAGAAAGTTCGGTGAATGCAGGAGTGGCGCGATCGTGTGTTCAACATTCTGGCATGATACCATACGCTCGTTTCTCTCTTAGCGACGACTGCCGACGCCATCCTCGTGTGACTAGGGCAAGACTATCTAGCGGGACTGGCGGTCAAGACTTGCTAAAGCGGGTGGGCATTAAGCCTCTCCACGACGGCCGAGGAGATGCGCAGGCAGGGCCCATCACTTCGCAATTCCATCCATCCTATTTAATGTACCTCTTCCCCTCAGGTACGGAGCCGATGTTGGCTCTACCTTTACCCAAGAGTAGCCAACATCTCCAATACGCCCTGTAGTTAAACTCCTGCCTCTCTGACCCCATTTTCAAGTAAGGCTGAGAGGAAGTATTTCATGCCGGCAGGAACCACGATAACCCTCTACTCTCACCCGGCAACTTAACTCTCTGGTAGTGGAATTGGTGAGCACCAGGAGCAGCAAGGCGCTCCGCGTGCTTAACCCAAGGATAAAGATGCCAGGGTAGGACTGACTCTTTTTTGGTAGAAACTTCATCTTGTTTAAGTTTTCCAGCTCAGGAGTGGCACAACATCAGGCCTTACTGAGCTCGATATGGATTTTAATTTATGGGAATCCCTTGCCAAAGTTTCGAGCCACTCCTCCCAGCAGGGGATAGGAGGATCTTTAAGGCATTTGGTAGTGAGGGCAATGGCAAGCAAAAGTCAACCCTGCAGGCAGCAGCAGTTACGTGCAGCTTCTCGATGGCCTCTGCCAATGTCCATTGCGTAGGGCGTCGTGGCTCCTCTGTCTGGGCTATTTGCGCAGAGGCCCAGTCCCTTCTGTGCAGGAACCTGCATTCACGGGAAAGTCCTGTTCACTGAACAGCATGGATGGTCGGCTGACACGGAGATGAAAGACTCTTATACTACCCTTGCAGACCCTATGGGGCTTCTACATCTCTCCGCGCTAAGGACAAGCCAAGCGCAGACGGTAAGTCTCACCTGCCAACAGAGCAGCAGTACAAGTCCCTTACAACCTGAGGCCGAGAACCAGAAGTCCTGCCTCAACAACAGTCCCACTTGCCACAGCTTGGACCCTCTAAAGGCAGAGCAGTGGGAAGAGGCCGGTTTTGACTTTTGGCAGGGGGCACCAGGCAGTTCTATGGAAACCCCCTCTGTAAATGTTTTGTGATTCGGCAATCTGCTGGTCATGATAACCTCGCTGCTAGTCTCAAACCATTTCAAGGGCTACATGTGCAGATTTCGTTCACCCCCTGCCTCAACCCCCCACCGTCCTGTTGGGCTCGGGGGCACCTGGAGCACTCGTTCACCTCCTAGTGTCAGGGAGTGAACTACTACTACATCTGGGGGCGAGCGGAGAGAGTGCCATAGAATTTCCAGGGATGGGCTTCTACTGCCCAATATTCCTGATCCCAAAAATGAAAGGGGGTCTCAGGCCCATTCCTAAATCTGCGGAATCTCAATCTGGTTATGGTCCGCTCCAAGTTCTGCATTGGTGTCCCTGGATTCTGTTTCCACGGGTGGGGCCACCATCCATTCACAGTTCTCCGTTTGGTCACAAGTGTATGGCGGAGGTAGCGGCTTACTCAGGCTAGAGAAATGGGTCCAGATAATGTTCTCATATTGAATGAATTGGCTTCCTTTAAGGTCAAACTCATGGTCTCAGGTGAGGGCCCATGTGGACCTGCTCTTTGTCTACGTGCCCAGTCTACGGCTGTTGGTAAACGAGACAAATACGCTAAGTCCTGTGCAGTTGACTAGAATTCATAGCGGGGCATACTGGGACATCCTTAAGGGCCACGCTCTTCTCCAGTGGGCAAGTTTGAATATTCTTCAGAGAGGTTCTTATGCCTCAGTTCATGACTTTTTTTGTGGACACAGCAAGGGCATGCCCTTCTATCCTAGGACAATGGTGGCGTGCATGTACGTGGGTTCCACCATGTCAGCTCCGATGAGGCACTCCTGCTTTATGGTGCTCCCAGTTCTCCCAGGCTCTGGGACAGTCTGGACAAAAAAACATCCTCACTAGTTACCGACCCTGGTTAATATCTCCCTAACAATGATGGTCCTCCTCGGCAACATTGCTCCAAGGGGTTCCTTTCTGGGAAGTTGGCTCCAGTCATATACCTGGTGTCCAATGTGGTTGGACTTGGGCTGGGGTCAGCCCAATAGGGAACATGCAAACTAGAGAGGTTGTAGGCCTTGGACCTTGTCCCTAATTATAAGTGTCGGAGAGCTCAGGGCGTACGGTTGGCGTGTGTAGTTTTCATCACGCAGTTTCGTCGTCAAAATGTCATAGTCCTTAAGGACAATACAGTGCCATGTTTACCAAACAGGGCAGGTGGGGCACAGTCCTTGGTTTCTGCCCGGGAAGCCCTGAGCCTGTGGGAATTCTGTATAGCCTATGACATTTCCCTCATGAGGGCTTTCCACCTACCAGACGCCCCCAATACACAGGCCAATCGCCTCGCAGGGTTTCTTTTCCTCATTACAGTGGATGCTCCGTCGGAGGTCATTCATTGGCTCTTCTGAGAGTGGGGAATTGCCACATGGACCTGTGTATGACTTGCTCTCTCAGAACCAGCTTGCCCCGGTTTTTTTGTTCCAGGGGGGTGTTGAGGAGGGATGCGATCGTGCAGGATGCCTTCCTTCTTGCAGTGGTCAGACCAAACTTTTCTATGCTTTTTCCACTTGTTTCCCTTTTATAGGTCAAAGTCGTCTAGAATAAGTTAAACAGGCAGCATGTATCCATCCATATCGCCCAGCCTGGCCCGTCAGTCTACTGAATGGTTACGGGACCCCTGCTGGACCTATGGCGGCCCTCTAGGATGGCTGGGCCACTACCTGGATCTCCAGGACGGGGGCTTGCCTTCTTTATTTCCAATTTTGGCACTCTCCATTGACAGGCATGGTTGTTCAGTGGTAGT
>NC_133771.1:88683278-88704610 GCF_003597395.2 Chelonoidis abingdonii
GCTGTAACTTTCACAGTAAGAAGCAAAGAAGTGTCCTTACACTGGAAAAGCCTATATATAGGCTGATGCCCATCTCCACTTGTGTCCAATCCTGCCCCTACCTCTGGAGGGACTTTGCTACAGAGCTGAAGCTCTACACAAGGGACTGAATGACCATCCCAACAGGGGATGTTCTCCAGAGACTGATTTGACTGCAGTTTACTCCATCACGTCACAAGCCGAACCAAGAACTTTGCCATTACTTATGGAATTGATTCCATTTAACCAATTCTAGCTCTCATTCTACTTTTCCCTTTATGCATAAACCTATGAGTGTGATGATTCGAAAGGATTGGCAACAGCGTGATTTGTGGTAAGCACTGATGTGTAATATTGACCGTGGGTCTGGGCTCCTTGGTGGGATCGAGAGAACCTTTTCTTTTACTGGAGTGTTGGTTCAATAACCATTCATCCCCAGGATGGGTGGACTGGTGGGATTACTGGGAGACTGAATGTCTAAGGAAATTGCTTGTGTGACTGCTGTGGTTAGCCCAGTGGGAGTGAAACCAGAGTCCTTTTCTTCGTGGCTGGTTTGGTTTTTTGCTTAGACGGGTGAAAAACGCCAGCCTAGGGCTAGGACTGGCCCCGGTTTGAGCAATTGGGCTCTGAATGGGCACTGTTATCGGTTGGGCCCACGTCATTACAAAGAATTAGCATGGAGACAGAGCCTGCTCCCAACATCATTGTCTTCCAACAAGCGGGCCAAACCCAGGCCTTGGCATAAGTTTTTTAGGGTTCTGGTTAAATTCCTTAACAACGTTAACTGCCATCTGAGACGCCATCGCCAAAGCGTAGCCATCGGACTTGATTTTGGAAAAAGGATAGAGGTGCAGGGTGGATCCAGTTCGACAGTAGGGAAAATTTTGTTGGCCTGTCTATTTGGAACTGAAACTGTCAATTGATTTAAATACGTTTTACACCGTAGCAGTTTGCAGCGAAGGACTGGCTGCGAGGCAGATATCCTGAGGAATTTTCTTTCAGCGAGAGCTTTGTCTATTAGATTCTAGTCAGGTTCACTATTCCCTACTCAGGAACTTCTGCCTCTAATTCGCTCGGTTCAACTCTAGGCTGCCAAAGAACACTTTCGCTGGAAGCAACCACAGAACCTTGTCGGGGGGGCGCATTTACATGATCAGAATCACCCTCGCCTGGGCGCATGCTAGGTACGCAGGTACACAATTCCCGGGTGCAGGCGAGACTGAGGGGCTTTCTAACATGTTCTTCTAGAGGAAGTCTATCTCGCGTCCGTTGGGCCGGACCAAGGTTAGGTGAGTTTTCGCCTTGTGAACTAAAACTGTCAGTAAGGTAACACACTTAACGCACCTTTCGCTCTCTATGTGCCGGCTGGCTAGGGAGCACCTGAGCGCAGACAGAGTGGCACAGGGCGTAGATGTGCTCTGTTTCCAACACACATTACAACGTGGCGCAAACTAGCGACCAGAATGGTCTGATGCTCCTGGGATTTGCTATGACCTGAATTATGGATCAACATTAGTTTTACAGGCCATTATTTCCGCCGGGAAACGAAAACACAACTTAGGATCAGGCCTGCTTCAGGGTCTTTGAGCGGTATTTACCAACATCTCCGGAGACAACTGAACTCTACCCTCAACGCTCAGCACAGGCTGAATAGAGCCTCGGCTTATATAGGCTTTTCCAGGTGTAAGGACACTTCTTTGTTCTTACTGTGGAAAGTTACAGCAAAATGGAGTCTGCAGTCACATGGGCCAGTTTCTGCACACCCTGCTGAGTCACAAGGCGTATCTGCCTCCTCTCAATGGGTCAATTGTGTAGCTGATGGTCCTTAATGGGCCATCAAGCAGGCTAAGAAGAGCTAACACCCACTTGTCTGGGATCTTTCCCCGTAACACAGCACAAGTTTGAAATATAGACAGTATACAGCCAATATTCATAACTTCAACTACAAAATGGTACAGACATACAGACAGCATAATCATAACCAGTAATCCGTAACCTGGTCTTAGACACCTTATATGACCCCCTTTACATAAGATGTGGTGCCACTACAGGACCTTGGTTGCAACCCATGTTTTTATATGGTTCCAGTTTATATCAATAACGTCACACACCCCCGTCTCTCAGAGGGCAAAGCAGAAGTATTTCATGCCCACCCAAGGGCAGTAATATCTCTGTACTCACCTAGCCCCCAATTCCCTGGTGCTCGAGGTAGTCAACCACAAGGAGCACCAAGACCATCCCACTCCCCCGCCACAAGAATAAGGATTCAAGGAGGCTGGGCTTGTTTGGTAGAAAGCTTTATTCTTTTTCAGGCTTTCAGCTGAGGATGGCAAACCACCAAGCTCTGGTGGGCAGATATGATATTAACTTATAGGGCTCAGTGCCAAAGTTTATGGACTCCCTCCAGGAACATGATCAGGAGTATAAGGCCCTGGTGGAGGAGGGCGCCGCTGCTGCCAGAGCAGCCCTTCAGGCAGCCTCGGACGCAGTGGACACGGCAGCAAGAACCATGGCCTCTGCGACGTCCATGCAGAGGGCATCGTGGCTCCTCTTGTCCAGGCTATCCAGCAAGGCACAGAGCTCTCTGCAGGATCTCCCCTTCAATGACAAAGCTGCGTTTGCAGAGCAAATGGACATGGTCTCAAGGACTTTCACACGACCTTAAAGACTCTTGCCTCTATGTCCCGGCCCTGGCCAGGGCCAAGTTCAAGCCTCAGCAGGCCCCCAGCCAAGCCACCCACTCCCAACACAAACCTTCTCACAGGAAATCTAGAACCTATAGGAAACTTCCACAGCAGCAATCTCAGTGCGCCCCCTAGCCTGGCCCCTCTCAGGGCAAGCAGGTGGGTAAGCGCCCATTTTAATGTGACGCCTGGGGAACATGGATCCGCCCACTTTACCCTTCTCCAGCCGTCTCTACACATTTTTCCTGGAGTGGTTGCTGCTGACCTCAGACCGCTGGGCCCTCAACATCATTTCCCGGGCCTATACCCTCTAATTTCTTTCTACCTCACCTACCCCCCTCTCCTCATCCCTCTTCAGGGACCCCTTTCACGAGAGCCTACTCGAGCAAGAGGTGAGGCGACTTCTTTACCTGGGAGCGGTGGAGGTGGTGCCTGTGGAGTTCAGGTACAAAGGGTACTACTCTCGATAATTCCTTATCACGAAGGCCAAAGGGGGCCTCAGGCCCATCCTGGACATGTGAGGTCTAAACTAGTACATGGTAAAACTCAAGTTCCACATGGTATCCCTGGCCTCCATTATTCCCTCCCTGGATCCTAGAGACTGGTATGCTGCCCTTGATCTCCAGGACGTGTAATTCCACATTTATATATTCGAGGGCCAGAGGCATTTCCTCTGCTTCACAGTAGGACAGGAACACTACCAGTTCACCGTCCTCCCATTTGGTCTCTCAACAGCAGCCAGAATCTTCACAAAGTGTGTGTCTGTGGAGTCGGCCTACCTCAATGTTGCGGGATCCAGATCTTCCCCCATCTCGATGACTGGCTGGTTGGTCAAAGGCAGCTCTAGGTCACAGGTACAGGACCATATAACACTCCTCCTGTCCACATGCACTGCGGCTGTTGGTAAACATCAAATCTACATTGGTACCGGTACAACGAATAGAGTGCATTGGTGCAGTTCTCCATGAGACATCAGCCAGAGCTTCCCTCCCACTGGACAAGTTCGAAACCTTGAGGGATTTCATCAGGGCGATCACGTGGTTTCCTGTGACAACTGCCAGGGCATGCCTCCAGCTCCTTGGTCACATGGCAGCATGCATGTACATGGTATGCCATGCCAGACTCGGAATGAGGCTTCTTCAGCTCTGGCTGGCCTTGACATTCTCCCAGTCCAGAGACAGGTTGGACACAGTCCTCACCGTGCCCGAGTCCGTACCAGCCTCCCTCCTTCGGTGGGCCACTCCGGAGAATGTGCTCTGAGGGGTCACATTCAGGAGCTGCTCCCCAACTATAGAATTGGTGTCTGTTGTGTCGGACTTGGGGTGGGGAGCCTGTATGGGAAACCTCCAGACCCAAGGCTTGTGGTCTGCGCAGGAACTAGGCCTGCACATAAATGTCAAAGAATTCTGAGCAATCCGTCTGGCCTGTGTGGCTTTTCGCTTATGCCTTACAGGCAGGGTAGTCAGAGTTCTCACGGACAACATGGCCTTGATGTTCTGCAGCAACTGGCAAAGTGGAGCCTGCTCCACAGCCCTCTGCCAAGCAGCCCTCTGGCTGTGGGATTTCTGCATCGCTCACACGAGTGGTCTCTGGACCTGGGGGTGGCTCACATGATCTTCCAAATGTGGGGCACTCCCCAAGTGGACCTCTTTGAAGGTGTGTCGGAACTTCTTGCTCCAGCTCTGCTGCAGCCTTTCCAGTTGATCTTATTGGTACCTTTCAGCTAATTATTAGTAGCTCGTAGAAAGTAGTTTTCAGTTTTAGAGCAGGCCCCAGGCTTCAAGTCGTGCGACTCCTGTCTCCGTTCCATGCCAAGGAGTGATCCGCATGCTGAGTGTCTCCGCTGCTTGGGCGAAACTCACATGAGTGAACGCTGCAAGATCTGCAGGTCTTTTAAGCCATGAACTAAGAAGGAGAGGGACATCAGACTTTGCGCTCTGCTCATGGAATCGGTGCTGGCTCCAACTCCGGTACGCTGAGTGGACTTGGTGCTGGACACCGCATCGTAAGTGCGCAGCGAAGCCCCCCTCCCCCAGTCGGCACTGCTCCCCTTCCAAGAAGCAAAGGAAGAGCTCAAATTCACAGTGGCTCCAAGAGAAGGGAGGGGGAGAGGCTGGGCCCGGGTTGGGCAGCCCGTAGTCCCCTCTGGGCTCGAAACCTCTGACTTCTGCTGAGCAGAGTAGCCCGGCAGTGTCGACATGCGCCTCTCCTGCGGTCCAGATCCCATCAACACTGGAGGCTCTATGGGCTGCTCAAGACATTTTGAGCTTGCCGGTGCCCGGGGCGCTGCCAGTGGTGGGCCCCCGGTCCCAAGGCAAACCGCTGATGGGTGCTTAACAGGCCTCCCCCATACAGCACAGCTCTCACTCTGAAGACCACTGTCTACCTCGTTCGGCACTCAGCAACAGGTCCACTCGCAGATCATGTCCACCATCCTCAACACCGGCCAGGTTACCCAGTTCACTGCCATCGGGGCAGGAGTCTCGGGGTCCCTCCACGCCATGCAGCAACAGGCTCAGGCACCAAGATAGGCATCAAAGGTGTTCCTCTTAATGATGCAGCTATCATAGCCGGTCTCCATGCGACCAACATCATTGCTCCCGCTCAGTCAGACATCACACATGGGGCTCCCGCTGCGTGTCACCGGCACCATGGCACCGCAGCTCCAGGCGCCAAAGCAAATCTCGGAACAGTACTTCTGGAGAGTACCAGTCCTCAATGTCGAGGTCCTGATCCTGTGGAAGACAGCATCGTAGGCACCATCACTCCCACCACTCCTATGGTACTGTTCAGTCGGTGGTGACCTCAGCCTTGGCACCCAGCTGCCCCTTGCTGGACTGTACCGATCAGCTGGACAAGATAGCGCAACCCGTCCTGCAGCATGGACAGTGGGAAGGGGTCCCATGGCAGGGACAGTGGTGTCAATGGGCACTGTGGCCGCCGATGCCCACTGAGCCAGGAACCGCTCGGTGGCCAGGGCATCCAAGGCCCTGTTGCCTTCACTATCTAGGCCAAGGGACAAATCAACAGATCATGAGATGCCGGCTCTACACCTGGGGGTTGATCCCCTGGCACTGGCTGCGGCCCACAGTCCCATGCCGGTCTCTTCTCCTGCACTGCATGATACCATCGCTGCACTGCCACCCTCTGTTCCACAGGAAGACTTCAGGGGGCATCAAGACCTGCTAAAGCGGGTGGCATTAAGCCTCCCACTGCAGGCCGAGGAGATGGAGGGCCCATCCAATTCCCTTTTTAATGTACTGTCCCCCTCAGTATCGGGCCGTGTGGCTTTACCCCTTCACCAAGGAGTAGCCAACATCTCCAACGCCCTGTAGTTAACTCCTGCCTCTCTGACCCCAATTTCCAAGAAGGCTGAGAGGAAGTATTTCATGCCGGCCAGGAACCACGAATACCTCTACTCTCACCCGGCACCTAACTCTCTGGTAGTGGAATTGGTGAAGCACCAGGAGCAGCAAGGCCAGCCCGCGCCTAACCCCAAGGATAAAGATGCCAGGAGACTAGACTCTTTTTTGGTAGAAAACTTCACTCTTGTTCAAGTTTCCAGCTCAGGGTGGCCAACCATCAGGCCTTACTGAGCTGATATGATTTTAATTTATGGGAATCCCTGCCAAAGTTCGAGCCACTCCTCCCAGAGTGGGATAGGAAGGACTTTAAGGCATTGGTAGATGAGGGGGCAATGGCAAGCAAAGCAACCCTGCAGGCAGCAGCAGATACGGCAGCTTGCTCGATGGCCTCTGCAATGTCCATGCGTAGGGCGTCGTGGCTCCTCCTGTCTGGGCTTTTGGCAGAGGCCCAGTCCCTTGTGCAGGACCTGCCATTCAACGGGAAAGTCCTGTTCACTGAACAGATGGATGTCAGGCTGCACGAGATGAAAGACTCTTATACTACCCTGCAGACCCTGGGGCTCTACATCTCTCCGGCTAAGGACAAGGCCAAGCCGCAGACGTCAGCTCACCTGCACAGAGCAGATACAAGTCCCCTTACAAGAGGCCGAGAGACCAGAAGTGCCGGCCTCAACAACAGTCCCACTTTGCCCCACAGCCTGGACCCTCTAAAGGCAAGAGACAGGGAAAGAGGCGGTTTTGACTATTGGCAGGGGGGCACCAAGGCAGTTGCTATGGAAACCCCCCTACTAGTAATGTTTTGTGTTCGGCAACTGCTGGTCATGAATAACCTCAGACTGCTGAGTCCTCAAAACCATTTCCAAGGGCTACATGTTGCAGTTCAGTTCACCCCCGCCCAACCCCCACCGTCCCTGCTGGGCTCGGGGCACCTGGAGCATGTTCACCTCCTAGGTCAGGAGGTGGAACTACTACTACATCTGGGGGCAGCGGAGAGAGTGCCAGTAGAATTCCAGGGCAGGGGCTTCTACTCCCAATATTTCCTGATCCCAAAAATGAAAGGGGGTCTCAGGCCCATCCTAAATCTGCGGAATCTCAATCGGTTTATGGTCCGCTCCAAGTTCTGCATGGTGTCCCTGGCTTCTGTTTCCAGGTGGGGCCCAACCACTACCAGTTCACAGTTCTCCCGTTTGGCCTATCCACAGTGCCCAGGGTATTCACAAAGTGTATGGCGGAGGTAGCGGCCTACCTCAGGCGAGAATGGGTCCAGATGTTCTCATATCTGAATGATTGGCTTCTTAAGGGCAACTCATGGTCTCAGGTGAGGGCCCATGTGGACCTGCTCTTGTCTACGTGCACCAGTCTCGGCCTGTTGGTAAACGAGACCAAATCAACGCTAGTCCCTGTGCAGTGCATAGAATTCATAGGGGCACTACTGGACTCCTTAAGGGCCACAGCCTCTCTCCCAGTGGGCAAGTTTGAAATTCTCAGAGGTCTTATTGCCTCAGTCATGACTTTTCTGGTGACAACAGCAAGGGCATGCCTTCTGATCCTAGGGCACATGGTGGCGTGCATGTACGTGGTCCACCATGTCAGGCTCCGAATGAGGCACCTCCTGCTATGGCTAGCCTCCCAGTTCTCCCAGGCCTGGGACAGCCTGGACAACATCCTCACGGTACCGACCCTGGTAATATCCTCCCTACAATGATGGTCCTCCTCGGGCAACATGCTCCAAGGGGTTCCTTTCTGGGAAGTGGCTCCGTCAATAGACCTGGTGTCCAATGTGTTGGACTTGGGCTGGGGAGCCCACATAGGGAACATGCAAACTCAAGAGATGTTGTCAGCCTTGGACCTGTCCCTCCATATAAGTGTCGGAGAGCTCAGGGCGATACGGTTGGCGTGTGTAGTTTTCATCACGCAGCTTCGCGTCAAAGTGGTCAGAGTCCTTAAGGACAATACAGCTGCAATGTTCTACATCAACAGGCAAGGTGGGGCACAGTCCTTGGTTCTCTGCCCGGAAGCCCTGAGCCTGTGGGAATTCTGTATAGCCTATGACATTTCCCTGAGGGCTTTCCACCTACCAGACGCCCCCAATACACAGGCCAATCGCCTCAGCAGGGTTTTCTTCCTCCATTACAGTGGATGCTCCGCTCGGAGGTCATTCACTGGCTCTTCTGAGAGTGGGGAATTCCCACATGGACCTGTTCATGACTTGACTTGCCAGAACCAGCATTGCCCCCGGTTTTGTTCCAGGGGGGTGTTGAGGAGGGATGCGATCTCAGATGCCTTCCTTCTGCAGTGGTCAGACCAACTTTTCTATGCTTTTTCCACTGTTTCCCTTTATAGGCAAAGTCCTAGAAAAAGTGAAAACAGACAGCATGTATCATCCATATCGCCCCAGCCTGGCCCCGTCATCACTGGTACGGGACCCTGCTGGACCTACTGGCGGCCCCTCTGAGGAGGCTGCCACTACACCTGGATCTCCCAGGACGGGGGCTGCCTCCTTCATTCCAATTTGGCCACTCTCCACTTGACAGCATGGTTGTTCAGTGGTTAGATGAGGAGGAGAGGAGGTGTTCTGAGGAAGTCAGGCAGGTCCTCCTGGAAAGTCAGAAGTCATCCACACGCCCAAGGTACCTGGTGAAGTGGTCCTGATTTTCCAGGTGGGCGGGAAAGCGGGGAGTCTCCCCATTGTCCGCACTGCTCCAGCTTATCCTCAAGTACCTCCAGTCCCTTGGGACCCAAGGGCTGACACCCACCTCTGTCAGGGTACACTTGGCGGCCATATCTGCCTTCCATCTGCCGGTGCAAGGGCACTCGGTCTTCTCCCATACTATGACTTCCTGCTTCCTGAGAGGCCTTGACTGTTCGTTTCCCATATGCTAGATCCCCTGTACCGCAATGGGAGCTAAACCTGGTGGTGGTCTGCCTCACGGGGCCTCCCTTTGAATCCTTGGCCACATGTTCCTTGTCTCACTTCTCATGGAAGTTAGCCTTTCTTGTAGCAATCATGTTGGCCCAATGTGTCTCAGACCTCAGGGCCTTGACCTCGGAGCCTCCACATACAGTCTTCCACAAAGATAAGGTCCAACTTTGTCCACATCCTGCATTCCTCCCAAAGGTGGTCTCCACCTTCCATGTGGAACAGGACATTCTTCTCCCTGTTCTCTGTCCCAAGCCCCATTCCTCCAATGAGGAACTCCGCCTTCACATGCTTAATGTGCATAGGGCACTGGCCTTCTAACTGGATCAGACTAAACCATTCCGAAAATCCTCGCAACTCTTGGTTGCCTTGGCCGAGTGTATGAAGAGGCAGCCTTTCTTGCTGGATCACCTCCTGCATACGCATGTGCTGTGATCTGGGCAGGGGTCCCCTGGGCCGGTGCAACCATTTAGGTATCCTAGGCGGTCGCCTGGGGCACTGGGATTTGGGGGGCACCATTTTCTTCGGCAGTGAACGTGGCGGCCAGATCTTTAGCCGCCTCGGTTGCCGCCGGCATTTAGGCAGAGGGAGCTGGGGCAGGGGAGTGCAGGGAGGGCCGCCTGCAGCAAGTAAAGTGGGAGGCAGCACGTAGGGGAACTCCCTATGCCAGCTCACCCCTGCCCTGCCTCCTCCCCGAGCACACCATGGCTGCTTCACTTCTCTCGCTTCCCAGGCTTGCGGCGCCTGGGTGCTCGTGCGCAGAGCAGGGGTGAGCGGTCGGTCGGGTTTGGCGACTCGAGGTGGTGGGTGCTCATGGCCGGAGGCGTGGAGGGTGGGGAGCTTGCTGCAGGTGGGGGCGCCTCAGGACAGGGCGTGGTGGAGAGGCTGCCACGGGGGGCGGTGTGCAAGGTGGAAGTTTTTCCCGCCTACGGATTGCGAAACATCCTTGCAACCGGCCCTGCAGGCGATCAGAGCGGCACACTCAACAGAAGTCAGGCCTCGTGTCGACTGCCTGTGGTAGCCTTGTCCCATCCAGGACATCTGTAGGGCTGCCACTTGTCCTCAGTTCCATGTTCACGATGCTCCTTTATGCGATCGTCTCCCCAACTAGGGCATGAAGGCTGGGTTCAAGACGGCGGGTATGCGTCCCAGGAACTCATCAACTCCTACCCACCTCCAGCAGATACAGCTTGGAATCAAATACTGTGGAATACACATGAGCAAGCTCTCGAGAAGAAAAAGACAGTACCTGTTCCGTAACTGGTGGTTCTTTGAGATGTGTTGCTCCATGTCTATTCCACATCCTCCCTCCTTCCCTCTGTCGGAGTTGTCCAGCAAAGAAGGAACCCCGAGGGCGGGGGGAGCATGCGGCTCCTCTTATAGTGAGATATAGAAGCGCCACTCCAGGGGTTGCAGCGGTGCTCCCGCTTACGGGAACTGCTGAGGGAAAAACTTCCAGCAAGTGGGTGCACGTGGCGAGCGCATAAACGCCCAATAACCTACTGTGGAATAGACGTGCAGCAACACACACAGGTGAAAAGTAAGCCGGTATGGAAGAACCAGTAGAACAAGGAGACTGGCTAGGGGAGGAGAAGCCTGCCCCCCTGCCATAAGAATAGTTTAAACTCAGCTGTTCCATGAGTGATTCAGCCCTCAGGGTTGGGAGTGGTTTCTGGCATCCTTTAATTTCACTACAGTATTGGGGGAGAGGCGAGGGTGTGTTTGACCATGGCAGGGGCAGTCCTTGTCTGCCCCGGGATGAGGGGATCTTTTCTCCAATACTATATACACAATAATACAAGCTTTGTCTGCACAGCTTATCCAGAGCTAATAAAGCAGGTGGAAGGGGAAAACTCACTGTCACATTGGTTTTCGTCTCCCCTCCGCCTCCTCCATCCGGCTGCAGACAAGGGCTCTGCGGTTTCTACCCCTTCCCGTCCCCCCCAGCACGGGTCTCATCTAGCCCTACTTTGCAGTAGGGACACTGGCTGAGGATGCCCCCCTGCTGCCGCTGTCTGCATAAGAACAGTTTAAACTCAGCTGTTCCTGCACAGTTCGAAGCCCCCAGGCGTTAGAAAAGCCGTTTCTGGCAATCTTTGTTAATTTTCACTCCCAGTTGTTGTTCGGGGGCGGTGGAGGGTTGTGTGTGTTTACCATGGCAAGGGGGCAGTTCTCTTTCTGCCCCCGGGAATGAAAGGGATTCCTATACACACAAAACAGAATCAAAATCAGGGAGAAACCCATTTTCCAAGTTCAACATCTATCCATTCCCTCCCAGCAGAAGGATCAGGGTTGTGATGATCCAAACTGCTTGCAGATGCTCTTTGAAATGTTAACTGAACTGCGCAGGGAACAGGCTGTAGTTAAAACTGTTTCTTATGCAGTGAAGGAGGTCTCTCCTCCCTCAGCCAGTTCAATCCCTGCCTGCAAGCTGCAAGCTAGAGGGAAGCCCCTGCAGCTGCTGCTCAGTGCCAGACAGGGAGAAAGCATGGAGCCTAGTGTCCGCAGCCTGGCTGGAGGAGGAGGGAAGACACAGAGAAATGTGACAGTGAGTTTTCACTTTTTCAGGCTTATTCCAATAGTAAAGTTTTATTACAGACAGTACTGCTAGTAGTAATAGTAGCTTTATTTTTCTATCTATGTCATGCAATGGGAGAGTATGTAGGAGAGGTGGGTTGCTTGTGATTGGACCATATGGGTAAGAAATGTAAATTACTTTCACCCCTGCCCAAACCCCAGGGCTCCCAGCCGCCTCTGCAGCTGGTAGCTCTGGGGGTGATTTAAAGGGCCTGGCTCCTAGCTTCAGCTCAGTCCCCAAGCCCTTTAAATCTTGATTTAAAAGCCTGGGGTTTTAAAGCCCCCACCTCTTCCGATAGAGGTCACGCCTCTTCCAGTTGAGGCCCCTCCCCTCCACAGGACTCTGGAGTACTGGCAATTCCTTTAAGTTACTTTCACCCCAACGCATCTCGAAGAACACCAGTTACGGAACAGGTAACTGTCTTTTATCATTAATGTATCTCCCAAACTTATCCCAGAATTTACCTCCTCTTTTTTGAATTAGGCTTGCCTCGTCCTTCCCATGTACTCTAAATTTCATCATCTATAGAAATCTTAAATTACATAAGAAGAGAAAGTGGTTTAATAACTGAACATTTGAAAACAGAAGTAAGAGCCTTAAGACATGAATTGCTAGACAGGCAAAACTGTGTACTAAGGAAACTTACTTAAAATGGCAGTCTATGGAAATATATTTGAGAATACACTAGTAGGTCAGTGTTGGAGAGCACCACATGAACAATATAGGTTTTGCCCTCTATTACTAGACATAACGCAGATACTTCCTTTGGTCAAAGAGGTCATTTAAGATTCAGATTTTTCTATTTTACTTTTCTCTATCCTTGATATCATACTGCTTGCTTATCCACATCCCTAATGTAATTGCTAAATAGGTTAAGATACTGTACAAGAATACAGGAAAGAGTATCCTCTTGTTTGTATATCCACCAAACCAGAGGATACTGCCTTCGTTTGTGATAGAATTGTTACTATTAATAATGTCAAATATTTTTTTTTAAATTATATACTTGGAAAATTTTACTGGAATACGGGCTTGAGACTTGGACAAATAACAGCTTGTAGTGGTGCCAAAACTCTTGAGCTTCTTCTGTTATCATGGGTAGCCAGCAATAACCCTAACGTAGCCTCCAGACTGCTAGTTGTACAAGCCCCAAGAAAACAAATCTACAGGTAAAATCACTTGCTTAGCAATGTGAATTGCTGTATATCTGTTTTTTTTCTTCTACATTTTCTGACTTCTGTCAGAAAGGAGGATCTGGGGTGTGAAACTAGCAGTAAGAAACAAAAGAGAAGCTTATTGCAGTATAGACAATAATAGACTTGTCTTTAAAAGTTTATCAGAAAGATTCTTGGTACAGTATTAAGTCTACTAGCCAAAGATTGCTATGACGAGGTAAGGAGCCTCGGGGGGTTGCAAGGTGGAAGTTTCGCCTCGGGCTTGAAACATCCTTTCACTGGCCCTGCACAGAGGTCATGGAAAGTCATGGAATCTGTGACTTCTGAGATCTCTGTGACAGATACAGAGCCCTAATGATAATGCCATCTTTACACTACTGTTAAAATACTTCATTGTCTATAGTGCTCTCACAAGTTCCAACTTTTTACTTAAAATATTGACATGCATTGCTAGAAGCTTTTAGAGAACTCTGTAGAATTAGCAGATCACTTGAAAATAATGGGTAATTTGCAGGTTCAATTTAACACTGGCTGTTAATAAATGCTTTTAGTTCCTAATGACCGTCTCTCCCTTCTAGTACAACAAAGTGTTTAAAACTTTGCAGTTCTTGTCTTGAATGCAGGCTTGGTAATTTCTGAGAGAGTTCAACTGCAAATATTGCATACTTAAAATAATAATGCTTAAAGCGTTTTTCCAAATGCCATTATAAAAACATAAAAATGTAAGAATGGCCGTACTGGACCAGACCAAAGGTTCATCCAGCCCAGTATCCTGTCTACCGACAGTGGTCAAAGCCAGGTGCCTCAGAGTGAGTGAACCTAACAGGTAGATCAAGTGATTCTTCTCCTTGCCATCCATCACCCACTCGCAAACAGAGGCTAGGGACACCATTCCTTACCCATCCTGGGCTTAATAGCCATTAAGTGGACTAACCTCCAGAACTTTAATCCCAGTTTCTCATTTAAACCCTCTTTTATTAGTTCTAGCCTTCACAACTTCCGCTTCAGGCAAGAGAGTTCCACTGTGCACTATGTGAAAGACTGTCCTTTTATTTATTTTGAACCTGCTGCCGATTAATTCTTCATTTGGGCCCCTACTTCTAATATATGGAACAAGTAAATAACTTTTCCCTTATTGAGTAAATAACTTATTTCCTTATTATATTATTACTTTCAAAAAATATTTCGTTTTTTCCCATTTTATTAGAAGGTGAAACTGAGTGAATTTCATGACCTTTTTTACAAAACCCAGTGTGCAATACAATATACTGATAAATAGTGCCAATTAACTATATCTTGATATTATTTATCTTCCTAGTTTTCAGTTAACTTTCTTCACAGAGCTCAATTTTATTCTTTAAATTTAATTTCAGAGAAAAGTTACTCTTAAAAGATGCTTTCATTCTTGTTAGAAAAAAGGCCTTAACTCAATGTTTAAATGCAGTAGCAGGATTACGACTTGCCCTCTTACACAAATCATCTTCTATACATTTTTCAGAAAATAGCCCGCTGTCTTCAAAAAAGTCGTGTTGGACTCCACACACACTGCTGCCTCTTCACAGAAAAAGGAAAATTGTAAAATACCCACAACAGAACAACTTTCATATTTCTTTATACTGCTTTCCTGCTCAATATAATTCCACTTGTGTTAGACTTTTTGTGCAACCAACGTTAACTGCACAAATGGTACTTTAAAACTTATCCAGAAGCATATAATGTTTATTTTTTTAAAAAGATATCCCTTTATCTATCGATTCCAGTGGTCTGTTTAATGTATTCCTGCCTTTTTAAAAAAAAAACTTGACATATAATCTTGTAGTCTGTCATCCTGGTTCATTTCCCTTGACTATGTTCAGGAGTTGTACATTTAGTTTTCCTGCCGGATCATTCATTCTTACTCTTGGTACCCCCACCACTCCTCTTTTCTTATTTAGAGGCTACAAGCAGCCATCTTTCCTAGAAAGTACAATATGAAGATACATTTTCAAATAGTGTTCAGTACTCATAGGTGATGTAATGTTAAACAGCTATATTTTCATATTTGTATGGTAATTTGAAAAAGTTAAAACCACCAGATTTTTCCACAAGCCGCATGGCTGTCAAATGTAACAGCGCTGTTTTTCTTTCTCATCTGCTTTATCTACCACTCTTCACAGTCCCACACAAAGTTCTGAAAGGGTTTGTGTTGTATATTCAGTATGGTTATATGGAATATTTCTAATGGACCAAGATCTTCAATGGCCTCCTGTGCTTTCTTGCTTTTCTTATCTTTGATGTATCTCCCTCAGATTCAACATCTGCTCCCATTGGATTGCCCAGGTTACGTGAAATTTTACCCTCCTTTTTCGTCCTTCTGGTAACACCACTAAGCATACTTATTCCTGCCCCAGTATCCCATCAGTGTTGAATCTGGCACATGTTGTTTACTTCGTGAGTTTAGCTACTTTTTTTTTTTTTTTTTTTTTTTTTTTTTTTGAAAGTCACACTATTCTCTGTGTTTTTATTAGGTGAAGTATAGAAAAACTTTATGGAAAACAAGTTTCAGTTCCTACAAAAATATTTTCCTCTATTTAGGTAATTTCTTTAATGAAGTGTCAGTTAAACTATAGTTTCCGTACAAGCAAACAGAAGGGAAGAAAAGTCATTAAATGCAAAAAAGTTAATAACTACTAAAGGTAAAATCCAATGATTGGATCCTACAAAAAGTGAAAGTAAACAAAAGTCAGTTGAGAGAAGTAACCGTTGTATTTTAGGTTGTGCGATGTACCCAGGGTTATAAAACAAGCTGACATCTAAGGATAAGAGTAATAATCTTCATCAGGATGCAGGATTCCAACAGCATAAGAAGGTGTCAAGTTCTGTTAATTTCATCAAACCATTTCACTGCCTGTGGATCCAGACATACTGAAAGTTAATGTTATTGTGATTTCATGTATTAAGTTTCCTCTGACCAACATACTTAAAAAAAAAAAAAAAAGTTCTGGTAATATAAGCCACTGATAGAAGATTGATTAGCAAGTGGTGTATACAATTTCATAACCTGGAACTAAAGTGTAAAAGTGTGTGCTCTATTTTTCACAAAATACTACAAAAGGTGTCAGCTCTAATCTAGGTCTTTGGATGCTTAATCTGAACAATTTCCCCAATTTTTTTTTTTTGAGAGAGAAAGAAATAGCCCATGAGGAAGTTTCCAAAATATATTTTTATGAAAAAGCTGATATTTGCATTTTCTTTTGCCTGTTTTGGTCTTATGATTCATAGATTAGATTATTATTAGAGTTGGAAGGGACCTCAGGAGACCAGCTAGTCCAACCCCCTGCTCAAAGCAGGACCAATCCCCAAATGGCCCCCTCATGGACTGAATTCACAACCCTAGGTTTAGCAGGCCAACGGTCAAACCACTGAGCTGTCCCTCCCCTCTTGGTGACTTGTCCTAATTTGCTAAAATTTTACAGTGTTGTTGGATGGAAGCATGAAGTCTTCAGCTTCCAAACAACCCTACCTGGTGTACAGAAGTATCAATTACCTCTTAATAGAGTGAAGTCATTTAAACATCATTTATTTTGCAGCTTCATTTACTGTGCTAACAAAACACAGCAAGTGCAATACTAGAAAGACAGATGTCATTGCTAAAACTACTAGCAAGTATTACATTTTTTAAAAAGTATTTCCTTCCCTTTTTATTTCCACCCATGAGTCTTTGAAAACTGGAAAGCACAGCTGACTTGTCTTCATTTATCTTCATACATAATTAGATTATTGTCATTGCCAAAATTGAGCTTGGATCATTATAGACTTCAGGCTTGTTTCTGGTGCTTATCAAGGATCTTTGGCCGCAGCCTTTTACAGGAATTAGGAACAAAAAATATACTATTGTGGTGGACATTTGTGCTGATTACAGTTCAGTGTGATAATTCATGTGGAAAACTAATCCTGAGTAGTAGCATATTAAGTAATGATTGAGAAATTTCAAAAGGTTCAGAGATTTGGTTCTGAAAAGCACACAATTTGCTTCTCTAAACAATATAAATCTCTTGAGTTATGTAGCATTTAGTCTTGAAATCTCATAAGAACAAGATTCCCTGTAATATCTTTCTACTTCTGATTGGGTCAGAAATCTCCCCACAACATACTTTTCACCAGTATTTTGGCACTTTGGTTCTGGTACCAGTGGGAGCTTGAAAGTGCAGAACTATGTGGAAATTATAAATATAATAGGAGATGGAAAGGGATGTGGTTAAGATTTGGTTCAAGATCTGGGTCAGTTTTTATTTTGTTTTTAGCCAGATAGGTTTGCCCATCTGTTGTGGGCTCCACTCACTGCTGGGATGCCTCCTCGTGGCTGGTCTGGGGATTAGCTCTTTCCAGGTCCAGCATCCCCTTTCTGCCACTCATCCGGCCATCTCTCTTGTTTGTGCTCGCTCTCGCTCGCTCGCGCTCTCTCTCTCTCTGCGACTCAGGGTGCTCTCCTTTTGTGGCTTATTGCTCTGGCCAGGTCACTAAAGTCCTCCTCTTCTGGGATATCACAGTCTCTCCATACACACTATCTCCAGCAGTCTTCCCATCCAGAGTCCAGACTGTGCCGCTTCCCCCAAGTGGCTGGTAGGGGAATCCAGGCCCACCCTCTTCTGGGGGTTCCAGCCCAGGGCCCCTACAACTAGCAGCTAGGGTCTACACTGTCTCACACCTTGCTGCTGTTTCTCTGGACTGCTTCCTATGTTGCCTCTAACAGGCTCCTTCATCCTTCTCTGAAAATGCTCTTCACTCTGGGCCAAGTTCCCTTCTCTCCCTAGTCTCAGAGAGAATAACTGCAGATCTCTTCCCTCCAGCCTCTTTCTGCTGCCAGCTCCCTGGCTTTCATACTAGCCTAGCCTATTGCTTCTCAGCTGGCTCCCATCATCATTTAGGGGATTATTTAGGCCATGTGATTCCCCTTAGCCTCATTAACCCTTTTAAAGCTACTGTGGTGTGAACACACCCCATCACACCATCTATGATTTGTATGTCTTAGGTACTCATATGGCCCTTATTACATAGTATCGGACCACCTCACAATCTTTAATGTATCCACACAACACTCTTGTGAGTTGGAGAAGTACTATTATTCTCATTTTACAGACAGGGAACTGAGGCTCAGAGAGACTAAGCGACTTGTTCAGTGTTGCACGGGAAGTGTATGGTGCAGCAGGGGCCTGAACCCAGATCTCCCAAGTCTGAAGCTAGTGCCCTAAGCATTGGACCATCGTTCTTGTCCTTGAATGGCTATACAAGTGTAACAATAAATTGATCAGATTGTTTAGGAAACTGCAGACTCATTCCACAAATATAGCGGGTAGGAAGTCTTCTAAATTCCTCTTACAAAAATGGAACATGCAACATAAAGTCATAGATTAAAAATTTAGAGCATAAACTTCTGAAATTATTGCAAGCAATGAAATATTACAAATGGACAGGATTAAATGTTTTGGATTAACTTTGTTTGCAAACAACCTATGAGCTTGTCAACACACATGTAGTTTGCAGCAAACTGGGGTGTTAATCTACCTTATGCCAGCCTCCTACACTCACTGACTAACTCTGTAGATCCTGTTGAAATGCAGTAACAGTTCCTTAATGTGCTTTGGTGTAGTCCCGTTTCAAAGTGGGATAGATCAAAGCACACTAATGTACTGTTATTGCACATCAGCAGGATCCACATGGACACTTAGTGTGTAACTGACTTAGAGTTACAGTGAACTAAAGCTTTGTGTAGACAAGCCCTAAGTACCTAAATTCTTAAAGAAGGAGGAGGATGTAGAACTGTCAAATATGAAAACAGGCGAGTTTCATCAAATGCGCATTTAACATGCACAAATTCAACTTTGCGCGGTCGGCAAAAACAAAAAAAGGAGAAAAATAATTTAAATACTGTACCTGTAGTGCAGGTGATTACACCCACCATTACATTCAATGTAATTTTGACTATACGTGATTTTTGCTTTATGCGTCGACAATGGAACGTAACCCCAGCGTAAAATGAGACTCGCCTGTACCCAAAAGGGTGCTAAGCAAAGTAAAGCACACAACAGAAGAAAAGCTGTGAGGTTGGTGTCATACTGAAGAGGAAAGAATCTGTGGGAATTAGAGGAAAATAACAGTGCACCGTTTTCCTGCCCTAGAAACAATGCAGGAAAATGAGTCGAACCCTAAACCAGTGCCAAGTTAACTTCTTTGATCAAGCTAGTTGACTGCCATTATGTTCACCTACATAGAAAAGATTAATTGTGGTTACAGAAGAGAAAAATGTGATCTCTGGCATAACACAGGCCATGTAATTTCACACAGCAATTCCTGTATCAAACCCAATAGCTTGATTCTTCTTTGAGTGATGGTCCCTATGTGTTTTCCACATGTGGGTGTGCATGTGTGCCATGCACTCGAGTCCAGAATTGTTTCTTACCAGTGTCTGTTGACCCACATGTGCATAATGTCTCCTCTTGCTCGCAGCCGAGGGTATAATAGGTAGTGTGAGTTGATAGCTCTCCAGTTCCCTTTTGCCATTGCATGGCCGGAGTTAGAACCATCTGTTCCTTCATGCTCTTAGTTTTTCCTGAGAATGACTTACTTCAAAGGATCGGACACATTACTCACCAGGGCAATGAATATTTCAGATCTTACCCAAATACACTCTTACAGCCAATTCTTATTATCTAAACTAAATGTATTGGTTAAAAGAACATTATACATACAGACATTAATAAAATTCTTAGGTCAGTTTTATAGTAGACATGGTGAGCTTTAGAATTGCAAAAAGTTATTTCAGAATTAGTTCCATAGGTTATAATCCAAAGTCCAATATCAGGGTGATCCAGGCTGGAGCTGGAGATCTCAGTCTTGCTACTCAGACTTCCCCTATGAAGCTTAAGCAGATCTAAGAGAACAGAATCAAGGCCCTAGTGTTCTTGTATAGATCTATCGCAGGCTATTGACAGCCTCTTGACAGCAGATATTCCTTGGGTGAACAATAGGTGATCATCATGGCTTTGAAGTAAGACCTTCTATTTCCTAAGCACTGTTGGTAATTAGCTGCATAGATTAGCATAAAGCAACTGCCTATCTCCTGCCATTTACAGGTAATTCACTATATACTTCAAAGAGAAATAAAGACAATGATATTATTGTGATGGGTTTGGTCACAGAGACCCCCTTGGCACTGTCACCTGACATGCTGGAATTACCTATGAGCCCATTTTCCACTGCCAGCTTGGGACTCCAGAACCCTGCCTTGTTGCAGCAGACACGTTAGTCTGCTGCAGGCCAGACCCAGGTCTGGCCTATGCCCCCAAAGCTGCAGACTTGAACCCAAAACTGCTCAGCAAATTACCTATCTCCAGCACCCAGACATCCAGTTCCCAGTGGGATCCAAACCCCAAATAAATCCGTTTTACTCTGTATAAAGCGTATACAGGCTAAACTCATAAATTGTCCACCCTCTATAACACTGATAGAGAGAGATGCACAGCTGTTTGCTCCCCCAGGTATTAATCACTTACTCTGGGTTAATTTATAAACAAAAGTGATTTTATTAAGTATAAAAAGTAGGATTTAAGTGGTTTCAAGTAATAACAGACAGAACAAAGTAAGTTACCAAGCAAAATAAAACAAAACATGCAAGTCTAAGTCTAAGCCTAATACATTAAGAAACTGAATACAGGTAAATCTCACCCTCAGAGATGTTCCAGTAAGCTTCTTTCACAGACTAGACTCCTCCTTAGTCTGGGCCCAATCCTTTCCCCGGTACAGTTCTTGTTAGTTCCAGCTCAGGTAGTAACGAGGGGATTTCTCATGACTGGCAGACCTCTTTGTTGTGTTCCGCATCCTTTTACAGCTTTGGCCCAAGACGGGAATCTCTTGTGTCTCCTAGCATTCCTGCCCCTCCTCCTAAATGGAAAAGCACCAGGTTTAAGATGGATTCCAGTATCATGTGACATGGTCACATGTCCTGTGAGACCCCAAGCCTCCATTCTTTCAGGCCTGACAATCAGGAACACAGGAAGGCTTACAAGTAAACAGAACCATTTGCAATCAATTGTTCTAGTTAATGGGTGCCATCAAGAGTGAAAGCCACCATTAATGCCCACACTTTGCATAATTACAATAGGACCTCAGAGTAATACTTCACATTTCTAGTTTAAGGGTATGGCTACACTTGCAGCCGTACAGCGCTGGGAGTTACAGTTGTCTTCGTACAGCTGTCTTCGTACAGTTGTGCAGGGAAAGCACTGCAGTGTGGCCACACTGACAGCTACCAGCGCTGCAGTGTGGCCACATTTGTAGCATTTGCAGCGCTGTTGGGCGTGGTGCATAGGCATTCTGAGATACCTCCGAATACCTCTGGAGGCCAATTACAGCGCTTTTGGTGGCCACATTGGCGGAGCAGCGCTGCATTACCAGCGCTGCAATTGTTATTCTCCAGGCAGAGCAGGAGTACAGCCAGGGCTGCAACCAGGGAGATGCAGCGCTGTATGTGCCTTGCAAGTGTGGACGGTGAGTAAGTTGCAGCGCTGTAAACCCACCACCAGCGCTGCAACTCTCCAGTGTAGCCAAGGCCTA